>NC_056728.1:715084833-715224833 GCF_019279795.1 Protopterus annectens
TGGTTCAAGGCCCAGAGAGCACCCCAGCACTACCAGGCTATACCTCATATTATGCTTTTCGGCCCCAAAACCTGGACCGAACCACAAAAGGAGGGGGAGTTTCCATATTTATCAAGGATATCCACACCTCCAGGTTAGTGGCATTGCACGAAGTATCAGAGACCATCCATGTGCAACTAACAGTGGGCAAGACTGCTTTTCAGTTTATAGCATCCTACAGACCACCCTCTCAAAGTCAGGAATCCCATTCGGCTTTCCTGAAAACATTGGAGAACATGAAGATCTCTCCGAACATCATTATATTGGGCGACTTCAACTACCCAAACATTGACTGGGAGCATTACTCAAGCCCCAGCACCTTAGCCCAAAGATTCCTGGAAATTATAAACTCAAATGCTATGGAACAACTAGTCACCACTCCCACAAGAGGGGACAACATACTAGACCTGATTATTACCAACATGGGGACTCTATGCTCCACGCCAGAAGTATATCCCTCATTGGTAAAATCAGACCATAAATTAATTTCACTGGATGTCCACATCCCGACCCCACCTCCAGCCCAGAAAACCACAGTGAAAAACTTCTCAAAAGCGAGCTTCTCACTTCTCAAAACCAAAGTGGAGTCCTTCAAGGCTCCAGGGCCAGTGGAAACTACAGCCCAAACTGCAGAATCCTATATAAATGCATTCTACGGACATCTCCAGGAATGCATGGATCATGCTATCCCAAACAAAACCAAGACCCAATCATCCAAAGTCAGGCGTCCAGTCTGGTGGACCCCTGCCATAAATAAACTGTACAACAAAAGGAGGAAGCTACTACATGATAGAGCAAGATCCCTAATAGGGAAGGCATCTCTGATCAGTACTAGCAAAAAATTATGATCCCTCATAAAATACTCCAAGGCCAGCTTCGAGAGAAAAATTGCACAGGACACCAAAGACAATCATAAGGCTTTTTTCAGTTATGTTAGAAACCTGTGATGCAACTCCCAGACTTGTTCTGAGTTGATTCTTAATGACAAAAAAATGCACTGAACCCCCAGACATCGCCAATATCCTGGCAGACAGGTTCAGTGCAAACTTCTCCACCCCCTGCCCCCCAAAAGAGCAAGTATCTATCCCAGCAGAGGGCTGCCTCCCAAACTTTTCAGATGCTCAAGTGAAGGCTGCCCTCTCCAAAGCAAAAAACACTGCTTCCATGGGACCAGATGGCGTCCCAGGTTGCGTCCTACATGAACTACAAGAGGAACTAATCCCTCAAATAAAACAGCTATACAATCTCAGCCTCACTACAGGATATGTGCCCACAGAATGGCGTACAGCAACAGTGGTCCCACTCCACAAAGGTGGAGCCTCTACGGACCCTGGAAACTATCGCCCCATAAGCCTGACTAGCTTAGTCTGCAAGGCTATGGAGAGGATCATCATGGAGCTCATAATCAAAGACATTGGGGACCTACAGACACTAGATCCTACCCAGTTCGGCTTTGTCAAGGGCAGATCCTGCCTTTTGAACCTGGTTGACTTCTTTGAAACAGTCACCAAAGCCATAGATGAAGGGAAGGTAGTCCACACAGCCTATCTGGACCTTGCAAAGGCATTTGACACAATACACCACTCGAGCATCACAGATAAGCTATCCAGCTTAAATATAAACCCCTATGTCACAAAATGGGTCGCAAACTGGCTCAAAGACAGAACCCACAGAGTGAGAGTTGCTGGAGCCATGTCAGACTCGAAACCGGTCACAAGTGGTGTCCCACAGGGTTCTGTCCTGGGACCACTCTTGTTCGGTATATACTTTTCCGAGGTACAGGCAAAAGTGGGAGGACTATGGCTCACCAAGTTCGCAGACGACTGCAAACTGGGCGCCATAATCAACTCTCCAGCTGACACAGACATCCTTCAAAAAGGTCTCCTAGAGACAGATAACTGGTGCCAGTGCCATGGTTTACAGCTAAATGCCAAAAAATGTATAGTCATACCCTTTGGCAAAAACAATGTGCCCACAAATTACCACATAGGCGGAAACCCATTAAGTACAGAGAAAGTTATTAGGGACCTGGGGACCCAAGTTGATAGCAATCTCTCCTTTGAAAACCACATTGCCAAAGTGGTTAGAAAGACCTTCTACATAGCCCACCTCATCACGAAGGGTTTCACATCTAGATCAAGAGAGGTAATCGTGCCCCTTTATTCATCCCTCATCAGGCCCATCATAGAATACAATGCCCCTTTGGGATGTACCTTACCCGACACCTGCAGCAATTAGAAAGACTCCAAAAGTATCTCACCAAGAGGATCAAGGGTCTCAAACAGATGCCATATGCTGCTCGGTTAAAAAAACTCCAGCTCTACTCAGTTGCATACCACCTACTTGAGGATCTATGCCTGACATACAAAGCTATGTCAAATCCAGAATTAATGGACATGCTCCACCTCAGTAAATCTAAATCCCTGAGAGCCACACGCTCGAGGGACTTGAACCTCAGCACAGAAATAAATAGAACTTGCTGGAGGGACAGGTTCATAACCCAGAGGCTCCCTTCACTCTGGAATAGAATTCCAGTTCATGTGAGGCAGAGTACCTCACTGAATCTCTTCAAGAAGAATCTCGATAAGTGGATGGGGGAATCGTAGGTTTGTCCCAGGGATTACTCCTGTGTCACTATTAGACAGAGGCACAGTAAACTAAACCTTAAAAAGGGCACAGTATACTCAAATCAAGGGGTGGCGTAAGCCATACAGAATCGGGCTAGGCTTATAATTGCCCCAGGGCAGATAGCCTAGTATGAACCTATGAACCTATGAACCCTACTAGATAATGATCTGACATGTGGAATGTAACTGTAGAATACCATCTGTACAGCACATGTTAGTGAGGGCTTCCAACATGTAGTTGTGGCATACATATTGTTGTCAAACGTCTATCTGTCAACACATTCACCCTGCTGCATAGCTACTTGCCAAGCTGATGACTGTCAGTCCCTGTGCAGATGTGCAGATGGCAGGTATCCAGATGGGATATGTACAGGCAACCTATGCTTGATTGACACTGACATGTCTGCCCAGCTGTGGAAGAACTGGCACATATAGGAGACAACACCCTGTATGCACCACATGCCACAGGTACCTCCACTACACTACCACAGTCAACAGAACATGCTTGGATGCAGGTCTCCATCACAGACACTAACCATGTGTTGTAATACATGTTGCATACATGTCAACTGGATCACCTCAGTGACCATATGCAGGAGGCACCCAGAAGATTGGTTGATGCATGTCACTTTCACCCTGAGGGTCACCACAGTGGTGTCTGTCGATAGAGTGCCTGCTGGCACATGGCAGGTGGCAGGATACTACTGTACACACATCCCCTACACAACCATCTCTCCATGGAAAATTGCTAGATACACAGCTATGACCACCTGCAGCAATGCACCCCAGTACTGACACATGTGTACGTGTTCATTACTGAGGATAGCAGTGTCTGTGTGTTAGTACACCTGTACTTGGGAATTCCATGAGGGCTTTCACAACCACCGCAACACCCATTGCAATAGTCAGTTGTGGCTGCAGCTGTATGGGACATTACATATATCCTGTTACGCTCCTCTCCCTACTGGCTACATGAGCCTTGCAGTACCAGCACAACAGTGTTGTACAAATGGGTCAATAGGCATGGGATACCCATTGAGTTCTGGCAAGTGTGTGCATGTGTGCATGTCTGTATATCTGTAGGGTACAGCATTCTGACGACACATACTCCTATTACAATACCCATTGTCACACAGTAGTACAGATAGTGTTGTTGCTGTCCATAGATAAGGCATGACAATGTAACACCGTACTATGCCTGTGGCATGAGCATTAGATGCATATCCCTGTAGTACCACTGTTGGGATATACAATGGGTCGTATCGCAGTTGTAGGCAATGTGTGATGGTGGGTATGTCAGAGTTTCATCATGGGTTTCAGGGAGTACAATATCCACTGGGGGATATGGGTGCTGTGTACACTGTCATTACACCAAGGTATGCCCAGTATGTGTCCCATGTACCACTTTATGGTGACCACTGTCACCATCAACCATACAGGTAACTGATACCACAATCCAGTCCAGTTATGCATGTGCTGTGTGCAGCCTACCTGTAACACATTGGACTCATGGACAACTTAGTTAGCAGTGATAGGCCCTGGTCTCTCGGATGTGTGTCTGCCTGTGATGTGTCTGTTAATGTGTATATGATGGTATGTCACACTATGTATTGTCCATATACAACCATTACATCCCCCATTAGCATGAATGTATAATGTCTGCGGATGTTCTGCATGTAACATGCAACCTGGAACACACCTCACCCTAAACGCTGTGTGTGCAATGAAAGCCAAACACTTCAGTAGCACTACATACCTAGGTAGAGGTCTAGTCCCAGTGTTGCCAAGTAAGAGTGTGCATGTATGTGGATGGGTCTATATCAGGTTGCAGATTATACACATCCCAGCGGGTCACCTGTCCATGTGGCACTGGCAATAACTGTTATACAAACCTGTGGCATGTGTTCAACTGTACCCCAGATATGTCACGGTCATGGTGTCACCACAGTGCCATACCCCTTGTGGAATATGACTGCAGACCATCCTTCTGCTGACCCATGTATACCTACGACACAAATGGATAACATTATGGAGACCACAATCAACCAGTGTTACTAACAGCTATAATGCATCTTTGCTGGACAGCTACACTACCTGACATGCATGCATTAAACATTACTCCTGACAATGTGTTACACTGCAGTACTTTGGTACACTGTAGTACAGTCACCATGTGCATCAGAACCATATTAGCCTGCCCCTGCATCAATGTTATGGATGACAGGGATGTGCCACAGGTATCATCATATGCATAGGGTGTGCTGTTGGTTTGCCAGAGGCTGAGGGTGTGCCATACATTTGACACCATGTGTGTGGGTGAGGGGTGTGATGAGTTGAACTGGGCATGGTGATGTGGTGGGTGTAGGTATGGGGTTACCCTAGGTGTGTTCGTATAGTGTGTGGGTATGCATGCACACAGTTCTGCCATGTGGCTGCCCTATACAGGTGTTTACTGACAGCTGCAGACCATACCTGAGCAGCAATAGTCCCAGGTGCTATAATAACATAACTAGCATAGTAAACTTTCAGTATAATGAAAATAAGCAGTGTTTCCAGATGTTTGCCTATGTACAGGGCACTGCCACAATACCTCTCAACCATACCGAATTCCTTGGTAAATGCCGGTTTTGAGGGCAAAATATTGGGCTACCACAAATTCCCGTGTGGCCCCTTTAATTTCTGAATTTCCTGGGTTTTTATCACGTGCAGGCACGATGACGTCAGAATTCAGCTGCCATTCATTGCTTAATTTTTAACTTTACTGCTCCACAAGTCTTCTTAGGCAGTGTGCACCTACTCCTCCAGGTTTTATGTGTTGCTTTCAATAATTGGGACCATACCGGTCTTTATATTTAAAGTGGAGAGAAATTGCTGCATTGATTGATTTTGAGTTTTATTGCTGTAATATTTGTGGATTTCCACTATATCTGCATCAATACAAGTGTATTTAATTTTTCTCTCACTGCAAGAGTATTTCATTTTGTCTTATATGCATTGATTGAATTAGACAAGTGAGGTGAGAAACACTGGTTTCCATTGCAAGTGTCCTATGAGCAAATTAGAGATGGTTCCTGTTAGAAGTGTATTATTAGCAAAGTTTGTGTATGTGTCTGTGTGTAAAATACCCCAGTTAGGTATAACTGGTGGTTAGGGTTACCCAGACTCAAACCCTGTACCTTACGTACAGGGAGCAAGAGCCTAAATTCTCTACCCATACCACCACTTGTGATTTAAGGAGTTAAGTTGTTAAGTCTATAGTTCTCAATTGTCTGGAATGTTTGGCTTATACTTTTGGTCTGTTCCTTTTAAAATTTGTGTTTTTTTGGCAAATCCATGAGAACTGAATTCACTAAATAATGATAGCCATCTAACTTCACTCTGTGCCTGCCGGGGGTTCCATGGGAACATCCAAGTACAGGCCTCAATGTGCTACTCTCCCCTGATGATGACAGATGTCTGCTGGAACCAGGTCACTCCTGAGACTGGCCAGGACCATGTGCTCATGGCCTGCTGTGGTGTGGTGTAGACAGCACTCCCTGCAATGCTGGGGCTGGTACTGCCACAACAGGAACACCTTGTTGTCCTAGCACATCCACGTTGACCACAAGCTGTTGGTGTTGCTTGCCTGTGTCCACGCAGCCGTCACCGCACTCCCACCACATGTTCAAGCACGGACAAACCACAGTCAATGAGGCCCATCATCTCACCAAACCGTCTATCCATGAGCTCGGTATAAGCATGGAGGGCACCAGACAGTTCATGGAAGTTTTCGCTTGCAGATGTGAGAGCAGCCTTCTGCAGCCTCAGGCCCTGTCTGGTGTACACTTCCATGCATGCCTGTGCGCCCATGACAGCCTGAAACATGAGCATGGTGGCACCAGTTGTGACATATCTGCCAGGGGCATGATGACCAGCGGCTCTACCAAGAGCACCCTAGGGCATCTGTCTATGTAGTGCCCTGCCGGACATCCGGCTATGCCTGCTGTGACCAGACACAGTAGGCATGGATACCACACTCTCCTGTGCACTGCCACCAACCACCAGCTGTCCCTCCGCTATGGCCACTGGTGATGGGGTATGTATAGGCACTGAAATTGTGTGCGGGGTTGGGGTGGCTAAAAGGGGGATGCCAAATGAAGGCACTGTTTTAGCCTCTGACAACCCCACCTGTACCTCAATAGTACTATCATCATCTAAAGTGTCTTTATGGACACCAACATCAGATTGCATACAGGGGGGGACCCACCTTGCCACCTGTGAGTGAAAACAAGAAATGCACTCTAAGACCTGTACAGCATTGCATAACAGTACACACATATTTACACACACACACACACACACACACACACACACACACACACACACACACACATACACACCACCTTAATCCCTAACTGTCCGTGACTTTACAAAAAGTCCCACATTTATTCCCATGCATTCCCCATTCTACATCACACTTGGCAACATACACTCATTAATACCACTCATTAATGTATCTTTCCTCTAAATGCCTCGACAAGTAATCACTATTCAAGACCTGTTACTCCATTACCTCCCTGACCTGAGTGGAATGGTTTTACATGGCTCACTGCTGCATTCAGTGTTCATCATGTGTATGTCCTGACATCATGAGCATGGCCCTTATATGTGAGGGGCTACTATGTTCACACCACAATTCCACGCACTGGAGTGTCTTGGGTAAGTATTGCTCAGTATATGCCAGATATGCTGCTTAATCAACCTATCACGTGACAATTGTAATATATGTATACACTCCCTGGTATTGTCTAGTAATTCCCCAATGCATCTGTAGTGCTGCATACGTGGGTTTGTCGGTCACCTCTCTGCTGAATGAGATATTAAGGGTATACCTGGTGTCTACTTTCCCTCCCAATGCATGTTCCATGCCACAGACCTTATTATACTATCAGCTGTCCTGTGATTACATACATGACAAGTATTCCTGGTGTGTCATGTGTCAGTCCATGTCCATGTACTGCACGATCCCAAATGGAAGTACTGGTGTATGAACAACCCCACAATCATACATGCGCATACATGGACACACACAAATACACACACATGTACACACACATCCTACATGCATCAACCTCCCTCCACTTCACTAGAGTGACCCTACAGACAAAATAACCACCCACTGCCACACACGCACACACGCACACACACACACACACACACACACACACACACACACACACACACACACACACACACACACACACACACACACACACACACACACACACACACACACACACAGATGAGGTTGCACAAAGATAGTACACACAATCCTCCTATTACCCATCTGTCAACATGCGTAACATATGGTACACAACAGCATGCAGTGCAGCTACATTCAATCCATGCTAGCAACAGTATACATGTGTGTGATGCAGGGGCTGTGTTAGTAGGTGAAGTCCTTTCCTCTGGATACCTCTGCACGCATGTACACAGTATTGCTGTGCACCTGTTCTGCACCCTGTCATGTGCTGTGCACCAAACCTCACAGGTGTACAACCCATTGCTGAATGTGTAGTACTGTGTCAGTTATGTCAGCTTTAATGCTCACAGTCCCTATGTTTTTCAGCAACACATACCTGGGATGATATGTGGACAGATGTCATTTGTAAATGCCTGATGTCCGATTTACAGATCTCAACATCAGCGGACCATGTATGACCAATCCACTACTATTACATTGACAACCATCAGACCATACCATGGCTATGGGGAGTGTACACACCCTTATTGAAATGACACACCCTTTCTTGATCTGCCATGGGACCACATCACCACATATATTAACAGTACATGAGCCTGATATGTGACATATGTCCTGTACATTCACATGCAGTGCCTGCAGAATGTGTTAGGTGTGCGGATGCTGACCATGATACATACACTCCAAGTGTGCATATGTGTGCACACCCTTATCATGATGGTTTGTTGCAGCTATTGTTATGTGTACTACAGCAGTCACTATTCCTGGCAGGGGTATACTAGCATGGGCAATCTGCATTTGCCAGTGTATGTTCAGTCTGTCCTACACATGTCCCCCAAATCTGCATGATTGCAAGGTCACTCATGTGCACATCCCTTGGTGTCCACACACTGCCATCACTATTTCTGTGTGAGTAGGGTTACATCTGCCACAGTTCCTGAACCTGGCTGTGTGCATATACAGCCATTCGTAGCATCCTTAGGATCCCTGCTGCAGTGCACTGGTGTGTCGTGCTGACATCCCCTCTCCACCTTCAGCCTTTTTGCAGATGCTTGACAAGTAAGGCCTACACGTGTGTCAGTTTGCAGTGTCCCATATACTGAACACCATGTGTTACAGCCTAGTCCCAGCTAATAATATGGACCACAGTAATATGTCATGCCATAGTGTAATTCTGTAACTGTTGCCATTGTACTACTGGTATATACACTGTTGTTGCACTGTATAAGGGTGATGTTTCTCATGAATCCGTACTGTAGGCCATGTCTCCCACCATAATGTTAATCCCTGTGGAAACATTCCACAATGACAGGATGTTAGTTATCTTGCAGGTGCCTGACATACCCTTCCAATACCCCATCATGGTAACCACTGTGATGCAGTGCATTTAACGGCAACAATACATGAACATGTACAGCATGCATTCTGGGTAGGTGTGTTAGATGTGTGCATGGAATATACCGTAGCCATTACATGCCTGGTGTATTGGCAAACATCAACATAAACCATACTTACCAGCTACAGGCTGCTGCCTTGGTGGTATACCGGATGGACCTACATAAGAAGGTGTGAGATGCAAAGACAGTCACCACACCTGTGGCATTGCTACAGGGTGGGTGCAGCATTACACTACATCAACAGTACATGTCCACAATACTACTATGTATGCACATCTGTTTATTACTATTATGCAGCAACAAATTATATATATATATATATATATATATATATATATATATATATATATATATATATATATATGACATGTCAGATATGCATGCTCTACCTGTACAGATGCAGATGCATATGTAACACTGGTCTGCTGATGTGCCCTGTGGCCTTACCTGCACTCTCCTCAGCCGATGTGTAGGTAGCACCCACCTCCGTAATGGTGTGTGGGAGTAGTTGGCTGTGTGGATGGGCAGGTGCCATGAGACTGGTGAGGAGCTCCTCAACACGTGTCAGGGAGGATGGATGGCATGCCCTCCCTGTTGCAAGGTGATCCTGCCGGACTGCAGCAGTATGCCAACGGGCATTGCGAAGCAGTTCAAAGCAATGATGCCGGACCTGCTCATAACTGAGGTTGTGCAGTCTGACATCATTGATCCTGTGGACTAGGTCATTCCACAGGGCAGTCAGCTCCTGCTGCTCATGGGCAGCCCAGACAAGCAGGACAGGATAGTGCTGGATTAGATAATTTAGCACTATGTAATTTTCAACAGCTGAATAAGCAGGGAGGCTTCCATGTGACATCTTGCCTAAAAGACATATAGATGGAAACAGGTCTGAGCAACTCATACAGCAAGGTTACCACAGTTCTTAATGCACATCTCTGTCACCCCCCCACACCATAGCAGCGACAACAAACTGTACACACAACTCAATAGGTATGGCTACAGATTACCTACCAATGGGACAGATATTGTATTATACCACACGTTGTGCTATGTGTTTGTAGCCATGTTCCCTGTGCGGATACTATCATTGCTGGCCTGTTACAGACTATTCACCTGCATGCCATTGTCAGGGCCACTATGGTTCCATATATGCTTGTGGTATGCTTGCTATGTGATTGCTGCACATCTGTCATTCTCTGTTATTGGGGATACCTATGCATGCTGTTGGACATGTTTTGGGATTGTGTAGACTATTACTCCCCACATATTTTCTATAACAGTAACACAATACCATGTTTAGGGGATATTTGCCAGCAAAACCACTTCTTCAAACTCATCTGCCCATGTTACTAGGCCACACCACATGTGGGACCCACCCTGGGGCCTCCTCATGTACTGGTCCAGCTCTACTGTCAGGTGGAACCACCTCAGGGGATGTTGTCCCCCTAGGGGCACAAACAGACATGATCTGGTCCCCTGAGGTCAGGTCCAGGGTCTGTTCCATAGCGGGCTCCACAGACACATGTGGGATGTGCTACTTCACCTTGAGGCACCCAGTACACATTCACAGAGTCCACATGCTCCTCCTGCAAGACATCCAGGCCAGGCACCTTCAGGACATGGACTGCTGTTGTGAGTAGCAGTGGGTGGGAGGCTTGTTCTCATTGATTCCATATTGGGGCCCATGGGGCTTCCACATTGCAGACCACACATACCACCCAGGGTGTTTACCCACCAAATGTGTCATATACCACCCCTGTATGCTGTCCTCTATATCTGCCAACCCAGACCACCTCCACAAATATACCTGCCATACTTCCCCATATTCCCATTCCCTACTTCACAGACAAGGGCAACGTGGTCCCAACAATGGGTTCACATGTGACATACCCATCCATGTTGCACACACTTACAGCTGTATATATCTGTGTGTATTGCTATGTGTGCTGTTCCCTCACACATAGCATGCAGCACTGTGGCGGTAATATAGGGGACATGTATTTACATATATATATATATATATATATATATAGATATATATATATATATATATATACATACATATATATATATATATATATATATATATATGTGTGTGTGTGTGTGTGTGTATTTGTGTGTGTATTTGTATATATATGCAGACATGTGCATATAGATATATATCTATATATGTGTAGATATATATGATGTCTATATGTCTACATATGGGTATCTGTATATCTGTGGACATACATGTAGTTATTTTATATATATATATATATATATATATATATATATATATATATATATATATATATATATACACACATATACATACCTATATAAGGGGTACATTCAGACATCAGGGCCACAATCTCAAAACTCCTTCCTGCACAGCTGCACTGTTCTGAATTACTACAACACAGACAGGTGCCACATATGGACAAGATTGCAGATAACCCTATTACACACCTATGGCATTTCAGCATGCTACAGTACAAGTTAACCTGAGTGTCCTGCAAGTGGTGGGCTGTGGAACCCACATGTCCATCATTATGGCATCACTTCCACCACCAGCAATTGGCCACAGTAATATACATCCCTTCTATTACACACCACACACTATATTGGCATACATCTTGTCAGTCAGTGCTGCTTTACACAGTTGACGGGTATGGCCCACAACCCACAGGGACAGATTCTAATGTCCATAGCAGTTGTTCAGCTGAAGATCATTACAACAGCAACACCCGATGGCACATGTATATCATTCCACATCATCTACCCCAGTATTATGGGCAGGGAACTACAGTCAATTACATGCATATATTCTTCACATACCTGTTGTGGGGATGAGGTCTGTTGTGGATAGTATCCTTGTAGGAGGTAGTTTTTTTTCACTCCTTCTCCTGCTTCCTTTGCTGTATTTTCCAGTGTTGTTGTGGTTCAGGAACTGTTGTATGTTTTTGTTTTTTTTTCTCTTTCATTTTATTTCTCTGCATCTCTCTCTCTCTCTCTCTCTCTCTCTCTCTCTCTCTCTCTCTCTCTCTCTCTCTCTCTCTCTCTCTCTCTCTCTCTAGTAAATGCATTGAGCTGCCTGGGATAGCTTGTAGCATGGCTTTTGTGGGTGATGCACATGATCAGGTGATGGCCTCTGCACCAATCAGTGTCCTCCACTTGCTACCTGCATGCAACCAGCTGTGTAGTACTTCCAATTACCACTGTCATGGCAACCCACTACTATTAATCCCTGCATAATATGGGTGTGGTCCCTTTATCTTTCCTGTATGGTGGACATCTTTCCTGTGTGTTGGCAGCAGTGTTTCAGACAGCAGGCAGCAATACCTCTTACAAGAGAACTTGCACACTCAGGCCAGCTACATATTTTTATGAGGTTCCGGAACTACAAACAGAGAGTGTGAGTACTGTTATTGTATGCATTGTATAGTACCAGTGTTACAGGGTTTGTGTGTACATACTAGTTTAACATGGACTGCAGTTTGTCTGCAAAGCTCTCAACTGTGTGCCTATCCACTTGATGGCCAGAGGTGTGTGTGTCATGTTTTGCCTGTCCACCACACAGGTCTTGTGTCAGACATATCACTGGCTGTGTGTGGGTTGAGTGCTATCAGTACATGCCTACATCCATTTGTGTTTCTGACTTCATATTCCTGATTAAGGGTATGTTGCAGACTATCCTGTAACACCAGCGACTTGCTTAGTATATGACAACACTATTTCACATATGGGCCTGTGTTCCAGCCTCTGTCCTCCACCTACATACCAGGCTTTGTCCATATGACATGCTGTCAGGAGGTTGTTATCTAGTGGCCTGTGAGTATGTCATGCTGCCATTCCTGCAATCATTCCACTGCTGTTGTGACCCCCACACATATTGTGGGTTTGGGTCCATATATGTGTGGGCTTCATCTGCACAATACATGTGTGCCCTTAAGCAGTCCAGAGGGCAGTGTATGTAAGAGTGGTATATGACCCTGTATGTCAGTCTATGGAGGGGGGTGGGATGCACCATAACTAACCTAAGCTGTTACAACATGTGAGGGGTATCAGGGATAAGCTGCCTTAAGGTATATGGATGTACATTTCCATACAATTCGCCTTGGGTAAATGCAGGCCTACTGCTTCCTGCCATACAGACTGTTCTGTTTGTCAGTGTGATTGTGATGGTTTCAGTTATGCCTTGTTATGTAATAGATACATCCCATTGTGTCAACTGAGGTCTTTACCCTCTAGGGATTGTGTACAGAGTGTAGATAGAGGCTGCTGGACTATATATCTGGATTACTTACTGTTGATTGATTGTTATCCTGTGGCCCAGTCTGTCTTTACTGTTGTACTACTTGAAGGCCTTGGCCTGGGCAGCAACATATGTAACCTTTTCCAGAATACTGTATTAATTTATCTGTTTGACAGTTGCATTAGTCTGTTTATATGTATTTCAGAGTCTAAACAGCTATATGACATGGCATATACAACTGTAATAGTACACAAATAAAGCTTTCCCATGTATGCAAGCCTGTGTGTGGTGTTATATCCTTTGACCTCTCTGTGGGTATATGTTGCAGGCAGCAATTGTCATTTGCATGGGTGACTCATACAGTGTCGAGTTGGTAAGGTGGGAACTGTAGGCATACTGGCTGTTCCGTATGGTGTACACCCTCTACATATGTATATTCCTTTACATATCTCTGAGTCTGTATGCGTAGTTACATATATATCTATATATATGTATATATATATATATATATATATATATATATATATATGTGTGTGTATATATATATATATATATATGTGTGTGTATATATATATATATATATATATATATATATGTATATGTGTTTGTATATATATATATATATATATATGTGTGTATGTAGCTGCATATATGTGTCTGTGTATATGTATCTTAGGAATGTTGATTGCTTCCACATTGTACACATGTACATTCCTTATGGTAGCCAGACTGTACTGCATGATATGGTACTGATATCAGCCTGACATCATACAGGTGGGATGGAGTACTATTAACATTGTGTGCCCATGTTGCGTCATGTCCTGGTTATGGGATTTGCAACAGTTGGTACTATATTGCATCGCAGACCTGTTTAGCTGTGGGGGGTGGATATCAATACATACAAGACATATGTTGGTTGGGCCCCCTCACCCCCATTAACAGTGCATGTGTCATCTATGTTTTTGTTATGTTCTCTTTTATATCTGTAGATATATGTCTGTATATACATATATAGATGTATATTTATGCTTACACACACACATATATATATATATATATATATATATATATATATATATATATATATCTATTTAGATATAAATATATATATATATATAAATATATATATATATATATATATATATATATATATATATATATATATATATATATATATATATATATATATATATATATATATATATATATATATATATATATATACATATATGCACACACATACATCTACATGTTTAAATACATTTCCTGTACTGCTGAATGAATGAATGAATGACTGTGCTGGATGATATGTTTGTGAAAACATCAGGGTTATGTATATCTGATGTGGCTTAGTGATAAACATTTTGGCTATGGTGTGCAGGGTCCTGGGTCTGAGACTTGCAGAGCCTGTTTATTTTGTTGCTGAGCAGAACAAGGGCCATTGGATACAGAGTGATTAAGGCACTTTTAAGCAGTTGTAAGCAGGCAAGCACTGCTAACTTCCAGTTACAATTTCTTATACTGATTCAGCTTCTCAGTTGCTTAACCTGTGTAGGCATTGCTTACCCCTGTGCAAACAGGCGTAAACCCGCTTACTGCTGCCTAAAAGTACTTACTCCCACTTACTTCCGCACTAATTTCTTTAAAAGAAAAGAAAAAAAGGATTGATAGGAATGTGGTGAAAAAGGGGAACAAAGAGGGAAAGACAGAAGGGAAAATAGCTAGGGGTGTGCAGGAAGGGTGTAGGGAAGGTCCATAGCTGCCCATTTTTTCTACGGCAACAGCTGTGTATATACACTGAATTTGGAGGTAGATTTGGACACTCATACCCCCGAGAGAGGGGTGGGGATAACAATAATATGTTGTGAAGTCAATTAGACCAGATTACATGTGTCCAGTGGACATGTGTGCAAAAGGGACAGCTATGTATGGGGCAAGATTTTTTGGGGGGAACAGATTGTCCTTTTTTTTTCAGGTGAGAGTGGGATGTTGGAGAGGGATAGTAGGTATATTTGGGGAGGTAGGTTGGGTAGGTTAACAGACAAGACAAACAAGACGCATACAGGGGTGGTATATGACACATGTGGGGTAAACACCTTGATGGTGAGGGGTGTTGGGAAATTGGAAGCCAATGAGCCCCTTAGTGGAAACAGTGGGACTGAGGTCCCCACCTTCTCAGCCCTGAATGTGGCTGTGATGGAGGCTGAGTCGGAGATCCAGGTCTACCCTCTAGTCATGACACATGGCCCTCGAGCTGGCATAGCAGATCTCAAAACTCCCGGTTGAGATGGCTAGGCACCACGACCCGGGCCTGGCAATGGGTGGTCCATGCCCACTCCCAGGGATGGGTGAGCCCCATCCCCTGAGACGGTTCCACCTGAAGGTGGTGTAGGACCAACGGACGAGGAGGTCCCAGGTTAGGCCCCAGATGTGCTGGTGCCCGGTGCCACGGCCAGCTGAGGTGGGACAGGTGGGTCTACTGGGTCCTGCATTCCCATACATGCTATGGTGTTTATGTTTTATCAACATATGTGGGTTAGTAATAGTCAACACATTCCAGGATTAGGTATAACAGCATGCACAGATATTCCCATTAACCCAGACACCAGATATGGAACAGTTGCATAGCAAACAGAACACATGCATATATGGGACTACAGTGGTAATTACAACAGCATGCAGGTACATTAATGGCACCATGCCACCAATGTTAGAGTATTTCAACATAGCACATGCATAGAAACAGATTTAAATGATTATCAAACAATAGGACATATTTCCAAACATTACAGTTAAGTCATCACGTACCAATTGAGTTGGGTATTTAGTTTATTGTTGCAGATATGGTGGTGGGGGGGATTTCAATTAACAACTAGTATATTCCTGTAGTTCACATTACTTTCCTAGTCAGTGCTGTTATCTGTACCTTACAAGTTTTAGGACACTACCCTATTGCCTTACTTTGGACAGTGGTATGGCTATCGACAACTATATACATGTACTGGTTTAACCTGCAGTATACACTTCTTACCTGGTATACCTGGGGTGGAATTGTTTGTTAACACTAACTGTTTCTACACATACTCCCAGATTCCTGGTTAATGTTATGCACATACCTGTCCATCTCTTTTTGCACAGACTCTGGCCACATCTTGACCACATGCAGGTGAACCGGGACATATTTAGACTATTGCCCTCTTAAACCTTTAGTGACTTACAACACTCTTATACAGGATTTCCTACAGAGTTATATTATGTAGCACAGTGTGGGTGAGAGTGATGAGTGATACCTTATTATTCAGAGAAACTGCAACACTCACAATGCTATACAATGCCAGAGTAAACACTACCAGTACAGGGTATCAATCTTTTATTTCTAGGCACAGTATTCGTATCTAACGGATCTGTGGAACTAATGTTTGTTAGCACTACCTGAATGTTGCCACACAAATTACCAGATTCCACATTAGTATTATGCGCATACCTCTCACTCTGTTACTGTACACACTGTGGTCACAGCTTGACAACATGGGGGTGTAGATGGGACATACTCGGCTTATTACTCTCATAACAGTTTGGGGAGTTGCTAGAGTGACAGGTTTGATCTTATAGATGTGTGATAATCAGTTGTATCTCTTGTTTGCTGCCTAAACATCTGGGATCATCCCACTGATTTCCCAGGGGGACAGGGTGACAAGCAGCAGATATGGGCCAATATACTGGACATTCTGGACATATTTGTACAGTTGTGAGGTATGATTCTGTATGCAGCCTACCACCACTCCCAGGATTTGAACCATGGCTGTGTGTGCTAAAATACAATAGTTCATGTCTCAGTTGCATGTGCTATTTGGAGTTTGCTGTTTGTCTTTTCACTGTTTTCTGTCTATGTCTCTCTCACTTGTACTAAATGACTTCTTGGGATTACAGCAGTCATGTACAGACATTCCTACACATTTTATTTATGTTGCACAGTGTGGGTAACAGTGCTAAATACAGCAGTACTGTTAAGTGATTGCAAATCTACATTACCATATGATACCAGAGTAAACACATGCAGTTCAGCAGTTAGACCTTTATTGTCAGGCTATTATGCTTTTATTTACATACAACCTATATGAAACTCTTCTGGCCATATTCTCTGGTGTATGCAGTACTTGCCTTAAACAATACAGGTTTTATACAGGCAATTAACTTACTAATACTTTTAGATTTATTTCCTATGATAGTACATGCAAGAGTATTACTAACCTGCCTCTGGTCACAACCACTCTAAGCGACATCCATGGGCCTCCTGGTTCTCAGCCCACTCACTTGCTGCTGTGAAGGACATAAGAGGAATATTTAGCCATACCTATCCATAATATACATGAGCTGGCAATTATTAAACAGGTAGTGGAGTGATACTTCTACACAGCTGGGACCTCCACTGTACTCCTAGCCTCTTGGATCCACTGATCCAAAAGATCCCCCTTTCGCCACTTCAGGTCAGCATAGTGATGCCTGACCTGCTCACCAGTTCGGGGTATGCAGTGGCACTGGTGAGGTCACAGGCGAGATGATCCCAGTCTTCTGCTTTATATTGGGAACCCTGGTACTGGCCCTGCAACAGTCTCTGCTCATGGTCTTTGACAAGGAGTCCTGCCATGACTCAGGACTCCAGGATGCCCCAGCGCAGCTCCTGAAAGTGCACACCCTCTCCCATTCCAGATATAGTGCCTGCAAGGGGAAGCTACAACCAGTTATATGTGTATTCCCGCCTGTTGGGTTTAAATAGTGCCGATTTCCCACATTTTGCCATGATTGGATGGTTTTGAAAAGGCTAAGCTATGGGCAAACCTGCTTACCTCAGGTTGGCATTGTTTGAAGGGGTATACCAATGGGCAAATTGAGTTAGCTGGCCTACACATTGTTTACACCTACTAAGCTGGGTTGTGCAATGCTTAGCGTTGCTTAATATTTAATATGCATTATATTTGCTTTTTGGCATTGATTTATTATTCATTACATGTTATATATGTGTCTGGTATCGATGATTCATGTGTGCGTACACTGTATGGGATCCTTGTGTATATTAGGGGACTTCAACACTTTATTACAATTACACCTCATATCCGGGTTTACTGCAGTACTCCAGGTCATATATTTATGTTATGTAGTAGGTTATGCAACATAAAACTGTATATAGATTCCTTTCACATGTTCAGTTTGATTTTCCTATAGTGAGGATATGTTTGGTGATACCTCAATCTTATGTACTGCTGTGATGGCTTAGTGGTTAACTATTGTGACTATAGTGTGCAGGGTTCAAGACCTGCAAAGGCTGTTTATTTTGTTTCTGGCCAGAACAGAGGCTGTTGCATACAGAGTGATTAAGGCACTTTTAAGCAATTGTAAGCGGGTTTGCCCAAAGGTAAGCAATGCTAGCCTCTGGTTAAATATGCTTAAGGGGTGAGTAAACTTCAACATTGCTTAACCTGATCATTGTTTACCCCTACACAAATGGGCTTAAACCCACTTACTACTGCTTAAATATGCTTACTCCCGCTTACTACTGCTTAATAGTGCTTACACTTGCTTACTAGTGGTTACTCCCGCTTACCACTGCACTAATTTAGACAGTAATGTCTAATAGTTCTTGGGAAGGTGGGGGATTTGGAAGCTGTATTGAGTTATCATCCATTACACATTTTACCATTCATTTGTATCCCTAATTCCTGTGTACATATACTTTATGGGGCATGTGTGATTATCTGTGGACTTTGCAACATTATGACACTGACACCTCACATCTGCATTTAATGCACTACTCCAGTTCACAAATATATGTTATTTAGTAGGTTATCCAACTAAAATTATTGGTCATAACGTGATTTGACATGGAAAAGTGAATGCACTGCAGTAGGACTCAAACTGGGAATAACTGCTCATAAGGCAAATGCTCTGCCCACTACAGTATTGCTGTACTGTTTAATTTGTGTATATCTTGCTTTTTATCCTCTGCTGCCATTTAAGCTGCATTAACCATAGCTCAGTGATGGGCAAACCCACGCACCTACAGCTAAATTTAATCTGTTTCAGAAAAAAAAAAATCTTTATATTTGTTGTGTTAACTATTGCCCTTGTACACGTGGGGGGATATTGCTGGGGGTATGTGTACATCTATGATCAGTCTCGCTCATTCTTTTATGACTTGTCTGCTGTTCTTTATGACAGGGGCATGTATATTCTGACAGCTCTGCTCTGAGACTCGCCCGCTGCACTCCTACATGCTCCATGTAAGATTAGGAGCTCAGGCAGTGCACCTTCATAAATATGCATGGTGCTCTGCCATCCTGCTCCTAAACTGCCACTTTCGTGTAGGACTAAGCTAGTCCTGCATGGAAGGATAGTGAATCTGGGGGACTAGGTTGCATTTGTGATCACCAAAAAAAACAAAAAAACGTTTTTTATGTGGATCATTCACCACTGATGTGGGGCCTTCACCTCCACACCCATGAAATTAAATATACTAACTCCAGAGTTCCACAACTATGAATAAAAGGCAAAACTCCTGAATTATGTAACTGTCAGTTTTCTAAAGTTCAGTTATTACATAATTCAACCAATTATGCCACCACTGAATTTTTCCAAAATTTTAACACGGCATGACAAATCATATATAAATGTATGTATCTATACCTATACATGTATATATGTATATATATATATATATATATATATATAGACATATATATATATATATATATATATATATATATATATATATACATATATATATATATATATATATATATATAAAGAGAGATGCGCATTGATAGATTTGTGCATTTATGCACGTGTTTTGCCAACATATGCTACATAGGTTCATAGTTTCAAAGGTAGGTACTAGGATATCTGCCCGAAGGCATTTATAAGCCTAGCCAGAATGTGTTGGCTTTCGCTGCCCCCTTAGATTTGTTCCCTGTGCCTCTGTCCAGCAGAGCCATTGAAGTCATGCCTGGGATAAACTTTCTGTTTCCCATCCACTCATCAAGGTTTCTCTTGAGGAGGGTTAGTGAGGAGCTCTGCCTAATGTAGATTGGGATCTTGTTCCAGAGCATGGGAAGTCTCTGGGACAGGAATCTGTCCCTCCAGCACGTCCTATTTTTTGTTTTGGTGAGGTTTAGATTCCTGGAGTGTGTGGCTCGAGGGGATAGGGTTTTCTTTAGGTGGAGCATGTCCATCAGTTCTGGGTTGGACATGGCCTTGTATGTCAGGCAGAGATCACCTCTGAGTAAGCAGTATGCAACTGTGTACAGCTGGAGTTTCTTCAGTCGAGCTGCATAGGGCATCTGCTTGAGGCCAGTGATCCTCTTGGTGAGGTAATTCTGTGGTCTTTACAGTTGTTGCAGGTGTCTTGTAAGGTACATCCCAAATGGAGCATTTTACTCTATGATGGGTCTGATGAGTGATGCATAGAGGGGGCCCAATGACCTCTTTCGATCTGGATGCAAACCCATTTGTGATTAGGTGGGCCACATAGAAAGAACTTCTAACCACTTTGGCAATGTGATTATCAAAGGAGAGGTTGCTATCTACTTGGGTCCCCAGATCCCTTATTACGTCTTCCATATTTAGGGGACTACCATCTATGTGGTAGTTTATGGGTACTTTGTTTTTTCCAAAGGGGATGACTATGCACTTTTTGGCATTTAGCTTGAGGCCATGGTTTTGACACCAGGTATCTGTGAGACCCTTTTGCAGGATGTCTGTGTCAGCTGAAGAGTCAATTATAGCCCCTAGTTTGCTGTCATCTGTGAACTTGGTCAGCCATAGTCCTCCTGTGCTTGCCTGTACCTCTGAGAAGTATATGCCGAACAGGAGGGGTCCTAGGACTGAGTCCTGGGGAACGCCACTTGTAACCAGTTTAGAGTCAGACCAAGTTACCGTAACTCTTATCATGTGGGTTCTGTCAGTGAGCCAGTTGGCAACCCATCTTGTGATGTAGGGGTTTATGTTCAGGCTGGTGAGCTTGTCTATAATATCTGAGTGAGGAATGGTGTCGGAGGCCTTTGCAAGGTCTAGGTAGGATGTGTGAACCACCTTTCCCTCATCTATAGCCTTGGTAACTGTCTCAAAGAAGTCCACCAGGTTTAGGAGGCATGATCTGCCCTTAACAATGCCGAACTGGGTAGGATCCAGTGTTTGGCGGTTTCCAATGTCTCTGTTAATGAGATCATGATGATGCGCTCCATAGCTTTGCAGACCAAGCTACTCAGACTTATAGGGTGATAGTTCCTGTGGTCCGTTGTGGCTCCACCTTTGTGAAGTGGAATAACCGTTGCTGTGCGCCACTCTGTGGCCATGTAGCTTGTGGAGAGGCTGAGTTTAAACAGTGTGTTTAGGTGAGAGGTTAGTTCATCTTTGTGCTCATGTAGGACGCAGCCTGGGACACCGTCCGGTCTCATTGATGCTGTGTTTTTGGATTTGGAGAGGGCTGTTTTAAGCTGAGTGTCTGTGATTTTAGGGGCACTACATTCTTCTGGTATAGTTATGGGCCCTTTTGGGGGTGAGAGGGGGGGGAAAGTTTGCACTGACCCTGTCTGCCAGGATGTTGGCTATATCGGTCGGTTCAGTGTATTTTGTGCCATTCTGCACTAACTCTGAGCAGATCTGAGAATTGCCACTTAGATTCTAGACATAGCTAAAGAATGCCTTGTGGTTATCTTTGGAGTCCATGGCAATTTTTCTTTTGAAGCTAGCCTTGGATGATTTTATGAGGGAACGTAGTTTCTTGCTGATACTGATCAGGGATGTCTTCCTTTCTTGGGATTTTACTCTTTTCTGCACTAGTTTCCTCCTTCTATTGTATAGCTTGTTAATGGCAGGGGTCCACCAGACTGGTTTTCTTTTCTTGGAGGAGTGAGTCTTGGTTTTGTTTGGGATAGCACAATCCATGAATTCTTGTAGGTGCCCGTATAGTGCATTAGTAAAGAATTTTGCAGCGTGGACAGCATTATCTTTTAGCATGGGGGCTTTGAAACTTCCCACCTTGGTCTTAAATAACATGAAGTTTGCTTTTGAAAAGTTTTTCATGGTGGTTTCTTTGGTGCAGAATGTGGATATCCAGAGTATTTAGTTTATGGTCAGATCTAGCCAGCGAGGGGTTATCCTCCGGTGAGGAGCACTGGTCGCCCATGTTGGTGATGACCAGGTACAATATGTTGTCACCTCTGGTGGGGGTGTTGACCAGTTGATCCATGGCATTTGAGTTTATAAATTCTAGGAAATGTTGGGCAAGGGAGTTTGTACTTGTGTAGTTCTCCCAGTTAATGTTTGGGTAATTGAAATCACACAATATCAGGGTGTTTGGTAGGACCTTTATGTTTCCCAGTGTTTCAAGGAATGTGGAGTGGGGTCCTGGGACATGGTGGGTGATCTGTAGCAAGCTATAATTTGAATAGCAGTTTTGCCCATTGTTAGTTGCACGTGGATGATCTCTGAAGCATCGTGCTGTGCCACTAACCAGGAGGTGTGGGTATCCTTGATGAATATGGATACCCCCCCACCTTTTGTATTTCTGTCTACGTTTTGTGGCCAAAATGTATGGTATGAGTTGTAGCCTGGTAGTGCTGAGGTGCTCTCTGGAGCCTTAATCCAGGTTCCTCTTACTGCACATATATCAATTTTCTCCATACTGAGGAGTGCCTCGAGTGTGTGCATTTTGAGGTTTAGACTTCTGGCATTGAGTAGCATTACCCTCAGGTTTTTGTTACTTGTGCCATTTATGGCAGTGGGTTTGTCATTTGAGCCTTGCCTAAAAAAGGCACTATGGGGGTGGAAAGAGCCTTGGCCAATATTCGAAAGCCTAAGGGTGACAGGTGTAAGCTGTCGCTAGCGAAGAAGCGTGGCTTGCCGAGCATGTCATCCCAGGCTGACAGAAACTGGATACCCTTTGAATGACACCAGAAGCTTAGCCAATTGTTGAAATTGATAATTTTTTCTCTATACCATGGTATCATTCTTGGTGAGGGCAGGATGCTACTCAGGGTCAGGGTCATACCAGCCTGGGCAACGTGATCTGAGAGCTCCTCCATTTCTCTTTTCATATAGTCCAGAGAGGTACAGCTCAGGTCATTCACACCAACATGGACAATGACAGAGTCATATTTGTACTTGTTCTGGAGTGACCTGAGTGCTTGTGTTATATGGCGGATCCTGGTACCCGACAGGCAGCTAACATTAACCTTCTCCTTGTTCAGCTTAGTGAGTGGGACGTCAGTGTGCCTGACTATACAGTCACCTATTACTAGTGTGTTGGGTATGTTATTTTGCCTTAAGGGCTGTGATTGTGTGGCACACTGGTTTTGTGAACTATGTATTTCATGGTTTGTGTTTAGGGGTGGAGGTTGCTTGGATGTCTGCTTTGGAGTCTCTATTGCTTCTGCAGATTTTTATTTAGAGCCTCTGAGTGTGTTTTTGTGTATTTATGTGTGTTTTTTGCCGGTGCTGGTTTTATAGATCTATGTGAGACTGGTGGTGTGATGCAAGTAATTCCCTTCTCCTCTTGACTGCCTGGTCCAGTCTTGGGTTGAGAGAGGTTAGCCTCCAGTTTGGCTGTATAATTGCATCTCTCGCATGTATTAGTGTTTGGGGGAAGGAGGAGAGGGTTATCTGTGTCCATGAGGCAATTGTAACATTGCCTCAAAATGCCCAGATTCACCAGTTGGACCGGAGAGTACACCTAAAACTGCCTTGGGGACATGCCTGGATTGGTACAGTGAACTGTTTATTGATTGGCTGTTAAGGTCGAATAGAGAGCCTTGTCCTTCTCTACAGTATAGGGCAGTCTAGTGCTAAGGTTTATTAGTGCTTGCTATGAGTTTTGAGCAAGTGCTGGTATGAGAAGTGAAGGGTTTGAGTGCTTAAGTTGAAAGTTTGTCTAGTTCCAAGGGAAAAATTGAAGAGTAGACTTTGTGGACTGGATAAATATCTGTCTTTTGAATGTTGCAGTTCATGTGCAAATAAATAAACATTGTTTGTTTCATTGCACCTTTAATTACCCCTTTGGGGTGCAGTAGCATAAGAATATTTTGTGCACATATGTATACAGTGAAAGCATAGTTTTATAGCTGGTGCAGACAGTTTAGTCTGTGATCTGTAGTTCCTGTACTACAGGGTTTGATTTCATCAGTCCTCATATGCCCACTGTGTGACTTTGAACAAATCGGTTTACCTGACAAAGCATGGGGGCAACTCGGAATTTGGCTCGTTTTCTTAATAGTTCCCTTGGATTATAAATCTAGTAGCTACCTATAAGCCAACATACCCAGCATTATTCTGATGGAAAAGTCTGTCTTGTTAATATTACTATTCCCTTGCATAGTACCATGAATTCTGTTTGTTGTATTGTCTCTGTAATTACACTAAACACTTTGGAGTGAGACAATGTAAAACTTTTCAGAATCCCTCCATGTCATATGCTCATTTTACACACTTCAAGAGATTTAGTAACTGGTTAGTTGTGGGTGCACGAATCCTGTACCTGTTGCAAATATCATGTTTCTGTACGACAGCAGATGTTGGCTACTATCTGCCTGACCACATAATAAACAATGGTCATGTATGCATTCTTACAAAGTCAAATACATTATCATGAATGCACTATAAATAAAAAAATGAGCATGCCATCTTCCAACTAAAGGAAATAGTTCAAAAACTTAAGAAATAATGCCACATGGCTAACAGTTTTTGTAAGGCACTTAATTCCTTTTTCATTGAAAGAACAACCAAAAAATATCATTTCATAAACACAATGATCCATCCTTGCTTCCATTAATATTGTCAGGTCAAGTAAAAATATTATTTTCTTTTTACTGAACTACAGCGCGCGCGCGCGCACACACACACACACACACACACACACACACACACACACACACACACACACACACACACACACACACACAAACACACACACACACACGTGGAGTTTCCAATTGTATTACATCTCTTCCTCAAATTGTAGATTCGATTGTTGTCTTTACTGTAACAGATATGTAATAGGTATGTAAGTAAGCAAGGCAGACAGCCTAGGCAGAAGCAAACAGTTAAGAAAGACAGGCCAAGATGTAGGTAGGTAAATTGACTATACCAGAATAGTGTAACAAATGTTGGTACATTATGGATACATTTATGCATCTGTTATTAAAAGAATGAAAGCTTTTAAAATGCATGCCAGTAGTATGTATTCTTTTTTATTTTTATTACACTCAAGCAGGGACTAGAATATTTACTGCAAAGACCCATGCTTCTGTCTGAAAAAGGGGAGAAACACCATGAACTGATATCCATAACATTAAATTATATACTCTGAGGACCTTGCATTTGAGCAGAGACAGGATTAATTAGCAAAACTGCATGCGCAGAGTCTAGGTGCTCACTGCAGGCAGCAGCATGATGGATGGTAATTCAGCTCCCCTCTTGCTTGGCAAGACATAGTAAAAATGGAGCCCAGTGTCAATGACTCAGTGGTACCTTTCCCAAAGCATTTCTCTTCCCATGGTGTCTCTTTGTAGCAACTTTACCTAAAACACAAGGTTACTGTACATCTGGTCAACATGCAAATGATTATCTCCTCTCTCCTGCTTCCCAGATGTTACACACACCCCCGAAAGTGCTTCCTATATTGTTAATTATATTACCAGATCACAGCTTGTATAGATTCTCAGTTTCATAAACAAGATACATGATTCAGTGATGCCTTAAATATGAACATGCTGCATTTTTAATAGGGAAATGCATTAGTATAAAGTTAAGATAAAATTAAGGATTTATGGATCACACAAGTATGAGACATATTCTGGTACACTGATGGCTTACAGCAGAATTTCCATCCAGGCTACACTATATTAGTAAAATTCTGCTCTCAGAAAGGTTGCTGTACAATTTGTTAACTGACCAATGGAATAGTCTGAGGACCTTTTTCATGTATGACCCAGGCATTTAGTGACACATATATCGCTTCTTCAGACTCAAATACAATAAAACCAGTATCTAAACAGTTAAATAAACTGTTAGACTAATCAAAATAGTTAACTCATTAATCAGCTTTAAAGACATACTTACATAAAACATAAAAACCTATACATACAAACATATACACATATACCTACTATATGTCATTATATAAAAACACTATTCAGACATCCCTCATCAATGGGGGAGTGTGTGCATGTAATACTGGTTTAACATAGACAGCATCATTAATACCTGGTGCCTTATCTGCATTAAAATATACAATCCATCTTAGTTCAGCTAACTCTGTTTTATTCCTAATGTCTCCTTTCATGAAACTCTAACAATTTCAAGTACTAAAAATCTAAATTCATGTCGTGTGCCTAGTGTGTTTTGCCAAAGCATTACTCTCTTTATCATTCCTGATATCCCATAAGTGCTCCATTATACGCTCCCTTAGGGACCGATTCATCTTACCTATATAGAGTGTTTTGCATTCCACACAAAAACTGTAATAAAGAACATTTCTTGTAGAACAGTCATGAAAGCGCATACTCTTTGTTGTTTTATTAAAGTTATTTTACACTAAGCCGTTGTTGGTCCTCTTAGGTTTTCTTTGAGATTTAGTGACACAGCACTGGGAGTGGCAGCCTTATATTTGGTCTTTCGTTTCTGCTTCATCTTTTAAGCCACACAAAATTGGTCTGATTGGATCTTAACATAATGTGTATTATAATTGGCATTTATGGAAATTAAAGTCCTACTGTTTGTGTTTCAACTCTGTGCATGCACAATATGGGAGAATAATCTGTGTACTGTAAAGGCTATATTGGTGCTCATTCTTAAATGAAAATCTATAACCTGAATACATTTAGAGGAAATTTAATCAAACCAAGTTTATCAAAGTGTTTACACCTTATAATTGTGCAGAGTAACAGTTAAATCTTCATTCCACATTTATTTTTAGCTCGTAAAAACAGTACATTAAATACAAAACCAGTCTGAAAATCATAAATATAAATTATTAAAATGTTCATTAAATACATATTGAAAATCATTATGAAACTACCAAATGTCATCTACGCTGTAGAATGAAAAAAACTATGTTAATGTCTGGACTAGCTAAATAAACATTAACTACAACAGAGCTATGACACTAGGTGTGGTCCTGATTATTGAGTTCAAGCTCATAAATACACAATTTTCTTGATTTTGGTACGTTTCAAAAGTGGTACAATCTTGCAGGTTCTTTAATAAAGTAAACAAGTTAGGATGAAGTCCTTGGGGTAGTACAACCTCATATGAGACCTCTGTGAAATGTTACTTTAGCAGGGAGCAAACTCACTGTACTCATGTTTCAAATAGTTTGCCCTTGTCAACCTGACGTACATACCATGAAATTAGCTATTTAAAAAAATAGGGACATAGATGAATGTAAAAATAAATTGTATTGAATAATGGAAGACTCAGCAAATGGATCTTAAAACATATTTTTAAAATAGTTTAAAATATGATGTTGTATCAACAATTCAAATAAATAATGGAATAGTATGTCCAAATATAGTGCCTGTTACAAGTAGAAAAGTCATTTCATTTTCATAGATTCATTGTGAAAACTTTAAGACTGCGGTGGTGGTGCTGTGGTAGTGTTGTCGCCTCACAGTAAGACATTGTCCTGTTCGATTCTCAGCTAAAGCATCTTCTGTGTGGAGACATGTGTGAATGGGCGTACCTTCATTGAAGGTTGTGCATCAGGGCTGGCAACTCGGCACATAAAAATATACTGCCAATCATTAGCGGACCAGAGTTCTGCTGTGGCGACCCCTAACTGGGAAAAAGCCAAAAGACACAACATTGTGAAAACTTTAACTTCTAAAACATGGAAAAAAGAAAGCAACAATCGCAGGTTAGATAACAGTGCATGGTAAGAAAACAAAAACTGGAATAAAATGAGAGTGCTGATTTTTATTCAGACTGTGACTGCAGATTTCAAATGTGGATGTGAAATCCCAAGAAAAAAATATCACAGTGAGCATCAAGGCATTTAGTTAGGTGGTAGCATCTGCTTTGGCCGCAAAATTTTTCTAGATTCATATTTCTTATTTATCAAGATGATCGCTATGTCACTGTACTGTTAATTTCAGTGATTTTAGTTGAATCATGAAATTGCAGCCAAGGAAATCTACTAAAAAAAATCTACTAATAGCCAGAAAAGAAGTGCTACAGCAAAATCGTAAAACTTAAATGAACATTTTTATATAAAGTATTCTGTTGGTGAAATGTACAGTACAAAACTATTAAATATAAAGATAAGTAAATTTAAGCAAAATCAAACGTAAAATAGAGGCAGCAACCTGGCCTTCTCAAATGTTAGTTTCTGCAAATACAACATTCTGTGTTGTAGTTCATAGTGTGTCATGGATGGTTTATATTTTCTGCCAACTTAAATTTCACATGTTAATTAGCAGGCTGAAAACTCAGAATAGTAGGTACCAGTGGAAGACTTTCTCTCTCACTTTTTCCGTTTTCCTCTCTCTGATTGAGGTTGCTAAGAGATGGTCTATTGTCAACATGTGACTGCTCTGGCATGGCTAGCATGGATAACATGAAGGATTTGTAATGAAACTATTTCAAATCAACACTAAAGCATGGGCATGCCATTTAGGCACCCTGCTCCAGTACAAAATAAATGATGGGCTAGTTTGCTGCTTAGTTTACCTGTCCTTGACAGACCCAACTGACAAGATAAAAGTCACCTGAGAAATTTCAGATGTGAGCACAATACTTTATGAAATACACTGTAGACAGGCTAAAACTCTGTTTTCTTTCTGGAAAAATAAGTCAGATGTAAGCACACAATATATTCCAAAATGAGAGAATGGTTATTTACGGGAAAGAAAACAGCAACTGATTTTTATTTCAGTTTTTCACAGTAAACCATAACTTGTTCCCATTAATATTCATCAAATGACATCCAGATATAATTTATAGTATCCAACCCTGACAGATTCTTATCTATTGGCAGATTATTTTGATACATGTTTATTTGCATACTGCCCCTGCATCATGTCCTGTGCTTGTACTTGTGTTCAAGCCAACACAAAATGTAGTGGAAGGAGAGCTGATTATAAGTTCAATTGCTTAGGATATCGATCTGTGGAACAATAGCATTACAGTGAAGTACCTATTATATTTAATGAATATATTATAGGACATTTAGAAATAGAGCTTGATATATTTTAAAATGCATTATACTTTTATCTGGCTCAAATAAGTGATGATATTATCAAGACTGTATACTACAGGCCATCAGATACTGCCTGGACCATTTGTAACTCACTGGCTCTAGTGAATCTGACAAACTCTTATCTGTGTTCAAGGTCAGCGAAAGGACAAAAATAGTCTAGAGATGATGGAGTATTTTCTCTTGTATGCCTAATAGCATGCAGCCTTAGGAGATAGCATGCTCCTGTTGTGGACCTCCCATCACCCATCCCTAGTCAGCACCAGGGATGAGCTGAAGTGAAGCACATCTTGAACCCTGGGAGAAGCACAACCATCCTCCATGCCTGTGCCATCAAGTGAACAACTGCAAATTGGCCTCTGGTATCCCAGGTCATGGAGAGGGCTTTCATATATTGATGTTGTTTACCGCTTTGTCAACTACTTTCACCATGAGCATGCATTTTTACTGTAAAATCTTAGAGAAATATCAAAAGAGAAAGATAATAGATATTCACCGAGACTGTGCATGCCCACAGCAGTAAGCTGGAAAATGTACTAGAGAAAATGTGCTTTATTTATTAGCAGCAGCTGCAAAAGCAGGCAATAAATGTTGTTTTCCGGAAACATCATTCTGTTTCCTAAACCAGATATTTTTGTAGAATATTGGAATTCATCTTAACCTTCATAGTGATACATGTTCAAGAAACGTTAGTGGTGATTTCTTTTTGAAGTTTATGGGCCTATAGTGCAGTCAGACAGAAGACGTATTGAGCAGTTTCTGATAGTCTTTGGATTTATCCAGCATTACAAAAAAATGGAACAGTGGGGGGGTCAGTAGTTCAGAAAGTATTTCTGCTAGATATTTGCTGATTTTTCTTTAGGAAAAGAAAAATAAAGGACAACTCTAAGGAAAATGTATTTATTGATTTCAGAAATGCTAGTACTTTTTAATTTTGAGTTACTGCGTTCTCTGCCAATTTCTGCTCAGACATAAGAAGATCTACAAAATTTCGTCAGACCATCAGATACAAAAGTTACTGATTTCTGATATTCAGTACCAAGTAGGTGCTTCCATGGAACATGGTAAGTGATGTACTACATTCTTTGTAAGACTTTTATTCATATATTAGGAAAACGTTATATGTTACTATACTTTTATATAATGTCTCACCTACAGAGGATTCCTTTCCTGAAGAAATGGAGGCTGGATTACTGTGGTAGTTTGTGAGCTTTAGTACAGAGTTTGATTCCCATAGGCCTCATTTGCCTAGTGTCTGAACTTGAGCAAGTCAGTTACCAGACATTGTTCCCAGGCAACCCCTCAAAAGGGACTCTGTGCACCATAGGCCTACCTGGTTAATAAATGGGTATTACTATATACAATAGGATGAGTGCAAATTTTAAATTAAGTAAATCTGTTTCTTACACATTTTTAAATCTTTATAACATAGACAAAAAACAAACACTTGTACATAAATATTTTAGGTTATGTAGATATTGCACAGGCATACAGCAAACCTAATTGCATTCACAAGTTTAAAGAGGCATTAACTGTACTGTTTCCTATTTTTTTTTTTTGGTGACCTCTTGGTGGCAGTGGTTTTCTATCCTATAAAAACTAAAACCAGAGAGATTAACATTTAGTTATCTGATGCAAATCTTCACGTCAAAATATGTGTCGCTGTTATGCCTGCTCCTTTTGCCTGTTTCAGACTTCTCTTTCTACAATGTGTAATAAAAGTTGAAGAGTTTAGACCATTCTTGTAAACAGAATGTAGTTTTGTCCTAAAATTAAAATGTACATTTACATGTACACAGAGGTTGCATTGCAGCAAATCTGTTTTATAGTTATGTGCAAGTTCCAGTGTTATTACTGGAATTATACAGGAATGAAGTGAAGTGGAGGCTCAGACCCTTCCGTTCCTCTCTTTGACACTGCTTGTTTATTTAACAGTACTACTGACGTACGATACGTTGTCACCTCACAGCAAGAGGTTCTCCCATTCGATTCTCGGCTGGAGCGTATTCTTTGTGGAGTCTGCATGTCCTCCCCACAGTCGAGTGACGTTAAAGACATGCAGGTAGGTGCAATTATGAATGGGCATGCCTTCGTTGAAGGTTGGGCATCGGGCTGGCAATTCGGCACCATAAAAATCCACTGCCAATCATAAGAGAACTGGAGTTCCAGTGTGGCGACCCCTAACCGGGAAAAGCCAAAAGTCTTTTTACTGACTTATGATGCAAATATATATCCAACTGTCCATGCAGTACATACAATGGATATAAAAAGTGTGCTTACCCCTGTTAAAATGCCAGGTTTTTGTGTTATAAAAAATTGAGACTACATAAATTATTTCAAACATTTTCCCACCTTTAATGTGACCTATAACCTTTACAATTCAATTGAAAAATAAACCTGTTATGGGAAAAAATATAAAAATTAAAAAATGTAGAATAAGTCGGTTGCATAAGTGTGCACACCTTTAAACTAATACTTTGTTGATGTACCTTTTGATTTAATTACAGCATTCAGTCTTGGGTACACACCTGCCATCAATTAAAGAGACTCTGATTAACCCCAAATAAAGTTCAGCTGTTCTAGTTGGATTTTCTTGACATTTACTCAGTTGCCTGCTACAGCAAAAGCCATGATTCACAGAGAGCTTACAAAGCATCAAAGGGATCTCATTATTGAATGGTATCAGTCAGGAGAAGGGTACAAAAAAAATTCCACAGCATTGGATATACCATGGAACACAATGAAGACAGTCATCAAAAAGTGGAAATAATATTGGACAATCAGTGACATTGCAAAATAATGGATGCCCCTCCAAAATTAATGACAAGACAAAAACTGGTCAGGGAGGCTGCCAAGAGACCCACAGCAACACTGAAGGAATTTCTGGCAAGTACTGGTTGTGTACTACATGTGACAACAATCTCCTGTATTCTCCATACGTCTGGACTATGGGGTAGGGTTGCAAGACAGAAGCCTTTTCTTACAAAGATAAACAGCCAGGCCCGGCTAAAATTTGCAAAACAATACATTGTCTCTCAAAAGCATGTGGGAAAATGTGTTATGGTCTGATGAGACCAAGGTTGAACTTTTTGGCCACAATTCCAAAAAGTACATTTGGCACAAAAACAACACTTTACATCACCAAAAGAATACCTTCCTCATGTTGAAGCATGGTGGTGGCAGCATCATGCTTTGGGGTTGCTTTTCTTCAGCTGGAACCGGGGCTTTAGTCAAGGTGGATGGAATTATGAACAGTTCCAAATACCAGTCACTTTTGGCCCAAAACCTTCAGGCATCAGCTAGAAAGCTGAAAAATGAAGAGGAATTTCACTGTTTAACATGACAATGACCCCAAGCATACATTCAAATCAACAAAAGAATGGCTTCATCAGAAGAAAATTAAAGTTGTTGAATGGCCCAGCCAGAGCCCAAACATAAATCCAATAGAAAATCTGTGGGGTGACCTGAAGAGGGCTGTGCACAAGAGTTGCCCTTGCAATATGACAGATTTGGAGCACTTTTGCATGGAAGAGTGGGCAATATGGTCAAGTCAAGATGTGCCATGCTGATAAACTCCTACCCAAGAAGACGGAATGCTGCAAATTAAATCAAAAGGTGCTTCAACAAGGCATTAGTTTAAGGGTGTGCACACTTATGCAACCAGCTTATTGTGCTTTTTATATTTATTTCTTCTAACAGATTTGCTTGTTTTTCAATTGAATTGTACAAGTTATAGGTCACATTCAAGGTGGGATAAGTTTTGAAATGATTTATTGTGTCTCATTTTTTATATCACAAAAACCTGGCATTTTAACAGGGGTGTGTCCACGTTTTATATCCACTGTACCACTTCTCCTTTATTCAGGTCAAAAAGCCGTAAATGCAGTAAATGAATCAGACATTTTATATAGTTATTTTCTGTAACTTTTTGCACATACTGAAAACATAAGATTGCTTTAAATGTAAAGCAATATAGATTTGTTTAATTAATTAGATGATCTATCTTTGGCAGATGCTTGTTCCTCATTTCAGTGTCCCATACAGTGAAACAATTGTGTTTCATAAAGAACAGTAGTTTCTGAAGGATGACGTTTAGTATGCTTACAACAACATGATTGGTCACTTCTTGTATACTCAGCTTATGAGGATTGTTTGAATGCAGACTGTGTGGACTTGCGTAACAGTATTATCCCTGCATTGTAGGTGTTCCTCTGTGGATGGCCAGTAGCAGGGCCCTAACAATGAGAAAATCTTAACTGATGCAGCACTTTAATCTCCTTCATTCACGTATGATGAATGAGGGATTGATTATAAGTAACAGTGCTGTACTGCTGAAAATACACACTGATAATACTTCTAGTAATAGGACAATGGTGGTGAAAATTCTTCTTTGCTACGTTTTGGTCCTGCAATATGAAATGCTAAAAGAAAATTTTTCATGCTGGGGGTTGATTCTAAGAATAATGTGTGATACTATTAACTGTTTCTATGTGATGGTTTAACAGACTCTAAAACCTAAAAGAAAAAAAAATATCTAATGACAAATGATAAACTATTAACCATCTTTATGGCTTTGAAGTAGTTTCTCCTTTTCTGTAACAGCCATCAGGTGGAAAAAAAATTTCTTTAGATTACTATTGTATTTTTCCACTTTTAATAAATATAGTCATAGTGAAAAAATAAATACAGAAAAACTTCCTATTTTAGAATCAGAAATCCCAGCTTGTATGATACATGCATAAGTAATATCAAAAACATATTCACAAATTATTTTCAGTGTCTAAAATGCAAACGCCTGCCTCTCCTTTAACCACATAAACATCTTACCCACACCTAATAAAGAGAAACAGGAAGAGGAAAAAACAGCATTGAACATATTTTAATGTAAGAAATTCATTGCACATATAGTTGCTGTACTGTCGGTTAAACATAATACCTGTGGAACATAGTTTGTACTGTTTGTGTATGCCACTGCAGTCTGTACACTGTTTCCACTGGTCTGTTGTGCCTAATCTCATTTAATCATGTAAACGTTTCTACAAGTATGCAATAAGGATTCATGGGTAATTGGGTAATATGTTAACCACAACTGTGAATGTTATCTTCCTACTTCCCTCACCTATAGCTGCATTATACTGGCATGTTACAGCTTATTATAATAGTATGTGATAAGGGGCAATATAGTTGTTGGATCTTTTCTGGAGTGATATGTTAATGTGTCATTGTACATTCTAACAGAAGACTGTAAAGAGACAGATCTTATATCCACAGTGACTCTGTGTTGTTTACTCACCACTTTAGCAATCACATGGACATCATACGATGTGTGAAGTATGGAAATATTTGGAGAACTAAAGAAATGCGTCAATGGAAGTGAACAAATGCATTTGTTTTCCTGATTTTATATACTTGGAAGTATGCTCCACCAGCAACCATAACTTTTTTGAGAAGGAACCCAAGGCAATGGATGAAGGGAAAATGGTGCATACCACCTACCTAGATCTGGCTAAGGCATTCGATACAATACCACACTCATGTATTGTAGACAAACTCACCGACCTATGCATAAATCCATACATAACTTGATGGATTTTCAGCTGCTTTACAGATAGGATCCAAGAAATGAGGATTGTTGAGACAACCTTCACCAAGAGTCAGCGGAGTACAATGGGGCTCCATGCTGTGCCCACAACATCTCTGATGTCAAGGCTAATGTCAAGAGGCTCTGGCACACCAAACAGATGACTGAAAATTAGGACATCCACATGGCACCAACATCCTGCAAGAAGGTCTAACATAGACAAATGACTTGTGCCAAAGCCATAGATTAAATCCGAGTGCAAAAAAGTACATTATAGTGTCTTTATTCAAAAACATCAACCCAGGCAAATTATTCCATTGATAAGACACCTCTAAGAGGTCACCCATTAGATAAGTGGGAACATATGTAGACAGTAATCTGGACTTTGGTCAATTCGTAGCCAAGGTCATAAGAAAACCATTCTACATTGCCCAACCTATAAGTAAGGGTATGGCAAGAAAGTTGTAGTACCACTCTACAAAGCCCTTATCAGACCCATCATTCAGTACAATGCTCCTTTAGGAATGTACCTGATTAGGCATCTGCAGCAGTTGGAACACTCAGAGATCTTCCTCACCAAAAATAATCCAGGGTATTAACACATTGTCCTCTACAGATAACCTTAGAACCCTGTCTCTATACTTGGTGTCTTATAGGTTGCTGAGAGGCGATAAGTGCTTGACATATAAAGGCATCCTTTGATCCAGCCCTGATGGAACTTTTGCACATCCACAAAATGAAGAGCACCAGAAACACTAGATCCAGGGATTTATACTTTAATTGCAACATAAATAGAACATGCTGGTGAGAAGGATATGTGTCTCAACTGGACCTATTCTCTGGAATAGGCTTCCCATCCATGTGAAGCATATTCCATCTCTAAACCTCTTCAAACATAACTTTGATTATTGGATAGGAAATTGTAAATTCATCCCTGGGCTGGCCCCTCATGTCTCCTATAGACAGAGGCCAACAGTAAACATTCCCCAACTTGCATACTCACATAAGTTTTTAGCAATCCTCTAACATTTCCTTCCTAACATACCCCTCCAATTTAGACACACGTTACAAGAGGACAGAAATAGATTGGGTTTCATGGCTGGGTTTATAAAGGTCCTGGTGGCTGTTTACCTAGTATATACTACCTTCATGAACATCTTGAATATATTAGCTCCTCCATGAACTATAAGGATAAAATCTAACTTTGCCCCATGGCTTACCAAAGAAAGCAGGGCACTGCTAAAAAAGAAGGCTTGGGATCAGTGGCACAATACTAAATCTCAAGTTGCCAAACAGGCATACCAAGAGCTCAGAAATAAGGCAAAGAGACTTATTTGACAATCTCATTGTCTGTGTATTTTAAACAGTCACTGATCTGGCTTTGCAAAAAATGTCCATTTGTGTGAAGTGAGATTGAATACTTTATTATTGTGACCATTAATTAATTAACATTAATTAAATAATTGCTACAATCAGACATCTGAGGTGTGTACAATAAAAGGAATGTAACTGATGGGTACAGAGGCCATCTGTTGATGCATGAGTCATACCTGCTGCTTTTTTGATCACTAGTAAACAGTAGTCCCTCATGTGTTATGGAAGGAGAAATGTCAAACAATGTATTGTATTTTCTGAAATCAAAGTAAAACTAGTATTATTAAGGCGTCATGTGTGTGTGCATATTCCACAATTGTTATAATATACTTGTGGGCAATTAGGTTGCATGAAGTATGAATGCCTGCCCTGTATATGTCTGTGATTATCCCTCCAGTCTGTTTTGCTCCAACACCCCAAAAATGTGATGTAGGTGAATTGGTGTTCCTGCAGTTTGCACACAGGTAAGAGTAAGGAGAGAGTGTGTGTGTGTGTGTGTGTGTGTGTGTGTGTGTGTGTGTGTGTGTGTGTGTGTGTGTGTGTGTGTGTGTGTGTGTGTTTGTGTGTGTGTGTGTTTCAGCATCTTGTGATACACCTGTCTTGTCAGGGGCAGTGGCAGTATCTATATATGTGCATGAAAACTAAAGCTGGGAAGTGCATGAGCTAACTGATGCTATGTGTGGTGATGTGTTTGATGTTACTAGTTGTACCTATTTAGGGCATACCAAAAAATATCCTGGTGTGCAAAACCAGCATGTGTGATGCTGCAGGATGCTCTGTTGTGCCTCCTTTGGCCAACCAACCACTTCTTACATCCCACCACTGACAAATAATACTGGGGACCCATACAGTAAAATTGGTGCAGCCAGCTGCTAGCTGGAGAAGCAGGTAAATGGAAGAATAAAAAGATATTTAATTTTGATTGACATTTGATTAACAGGAAAGTCCAACTGGGGAGGTGCCCAGGGAGAACAGCTCCAAAGTATTACGAAAACATTGTAAGAACAATAATTTTGCAATCTTCAAAAATCATACAAAAATATCTTTAGTTGACATAATTTTACCAAATTAAACATAACATGAAAGCATTGGTTAAGAATAGTTACAATTTATATGACAATGGCTTAATATTTAGAAAATTTGTAGCCAGTTTATAGAGAAATTAAAGATACGTTAGTATAATACAAATAGGAATTGCAATATGAAGTGACCGAAAAACAGGGTTATGACATATTTAGAAAGAGAGTTAGTGGAGTCAAATTGATTGCAGTAAGAAAGAGAGTATGGAGGTGTAAGGCATGAACAGATACATGTTCATATTTAGGGATATAGTTTATCATTCAGAAGGACTGGAGGGAAGGTACTGACATGAAAATTAGTACATTTTTGTGATAGGCCTAACATTCAGACATAATTTTAGAATGTGAATTTCTGTTTTAAAAAATGTGAATGTATGTTTAAAAAAAATTTCAAAATAAGATATAAAATGCATCAGAGGGGAACAGCCAGCCATTTGGACTTTTTAGGGGCTTGGTGGCCTCTACACCTCAGGCTATATAACTAGACTATGGTACAGGGTTAATAGTGACCTCTGCTCTGAACCTCACCATGAAATACTGTGGTCTATTTCATTTTCATTGTCATGTCAGTCTGACATCTGAGTGATCCATAGAAAGTTGTTAATTTTTGGATGTAGGGGTGAGGAGACATTGTAAATAGATTTCACAGCTGCCACTTGAAATATATGACTGTGGCCATTTATGTTTTCATCCAAGTTTCACACCAGAGGGATACACAGAAGGTGACTGTCTTTTTCTGGAAGGGGGTAGGGAAGGAAACACTATTCCCAGCATGATTTATGCATCCTTGCAAGTGTTTGTCTTTTCAGTTTATTGTGAGCTGCTATTTTGTCAGACAAGCTATTTTCCATGAAAGAAAAGACAAGACAGAATTTGTCCTTGTTGTTTTTGTTTAGGCTGTTGTTACACTGCACTCATAGCCAGTTAGGGTATATTGAAATGATGCACGGAAAAACAAAGTTAAGTGTAAGACTGAACTTGTTGCCTTAGTTATGAGTTTTGTTTAGGCCTTCATCAGATGAAAAGGTTGGAAAACATTTCTAAAATGCAGCAATTTTTTAAAGTGAAGTAAAGATGGCAAAGGAGCAAACAGAGGCTGCAAATACTCAACAGCATATACATTCCTTCCACACCAGTATCGAATACAGGAACAGTCCAAACTGGAATAAAAACTCAGTTTATTTGTGCACTGGTAAGTGCTTTCACCCCTTTGGGTGTGAGATTCTTTTAGTGAGAATACCACTTTAATGAAATTGAATGAATTAGCTACATGTTGGATTAATCAATTGTTTGATTGGTATACTATGGAAGTATAAAAGTAGAATTGTTTTTGTCTTCCAAATTTTAATGGTCTGAGGAAGCCCGAAATTAAAGCATTTTATTGGATTTATTGTGTAGTGAATTTTGGGCATTCACGAGCGTTTTGCTGGCTTCGGGGCACATCCACTCTTGAAGTTTGTTTATATATATATATATATATATATATATATATATATATATATATATATATATATATATATTATATGTGTGTGTGTGTTTGTGTGTAAGCAGTGCTAACAACTCTATTACTGCTTACATCACAATACAATTGTACTTATTTATTTCTTATTTAATTTGATGCAATCAGTGTTAACTGGAGTGTTATATAGCATCTAGTTGAAATATTTTCCTGTTGCTGTTATTTCACCACTTTTGGCAATCACCTATAAGTAGTGAGTGCCAGAAGTAGTTGTCTGATTGGGCTGTAGCAGTCCGTTGATGAAAGCAAAAGACATGATTCATGTAAAACAGTCATTGATAGTTTAGGGGTGTATGTGTGTTTAATACTAGAAGGTTGTAATAAACTACTGTGGCCATTGCTGCTTTCATTGTACGTACAATCAAGTATCAGAACTGTACTTGGAAGATGAATGCCTTTGGAGTAGGGTTGAGGAGACAAAAAGATATGTTTTTAGGGAGTCAGAATGTGTCTAATAGCAGCAAGTTGAAATACGATACTTTGGCAGTTATATTTTTTAAATTTTTTAATTAGATAGTAAAATTATAGAGAATGTGGATGCAATATTTTACAGGTAGGTGATGCATGACAGTAAACAGTTAAAGGATTACTTCTGAATTATTGATTAGATGATTTGCTGGAGGCACTGTCTTTCAAAGAGCAGTGTGACCATTTGCAATGTTTTTAAAGTCAAAGGTAGAGTGTATACACTTATTAAGGGCACAATCATTGGGACAAGGACTATAGGCATTTGTTTTATACCTAAATATCATAATAGAAGCCTCTGATTTTTTTTTTTTTTGTGAACTTTCTTTGGGGAACTCGTATATGGCCTCTTATATACAATTTGCAAGTCTTTTTTGTAACTGTCTGACATTAGGTTTGCTTTCTATCTGGGAATTATATATCTTTGCAAAAGACTGTGTAAAACTATTGTCCAGAATGTATGTGTATTAAGTTCTCATTATGTCAGAAGTAAATATTTTATACATTTCACCAGAAACAATACATATATTTTTTTCATTTGTAACATGTGGTTACCCTTCTATGCTTTCAGGTAGCTGAAGCTGTGACCACAAATTCAGAGGTTTGCTAGTATGTATCACAAACAACAAAAAAAGAAGAAAACGGCATTAGCCAAAAAACAACGCCAGTTCCACAAAAGATTTAATCCAGCTTAGCGCCTCGGCATAATAGCATTCAATGAGTACAAGTTACAAGAACACACCCACTCCAATATATACTATAATTAATTAAGCAATTACATAAATTAATCAATCAAAAAACAGAGTATTATTTAAAGAGAGACTTCTAATATTCAGAAAAACTAACAATAATGATAATAAAAACTTATAATAAACTTTTCCAGTTTATTTCTAAATTTAAACCATTAGGTGACATCAGATATATTTCAAAATGTAAATAGTCTCTTTAAATAACAAAATATTTTTAATTAATCTATCATCACCTTTCTTAATAAAAATTATTTCTAAAATACAACATTCAAATAATTCAACATTACTATTATGACACTCCATAAAATGAGAAGCAATTGGACTAGGTGATACTCCTCTTTTTATATCTCTAATATGTTCTTGCATTCTAGTTTTAAATTTTCTCTTTGTCTCACCTATATAATTCAATTTACATGGACATCTAATGCAGTAAATAACCCCTACAGAATTGCAAGAAAAATTATTATTAGGTCTAAATAGAATTCCATTAATATTATCAAAATATAATTTTACATATTTACATATACTACAATGGCCGCAAATACTAGTACCAAATATATCTAAATTATGATACACCCTGTCAGAGGGAGAAATATAATAAGTTTTTATTAATTTATCAGATAGATTTTGACCTCTTTTAAAGGATATTTTAGGAATAGTTGGAAAAAGTTTATAGAGATTTTTATCTGAAATCAAGAATTTCCAAAAATATTTAATAATATCCCAAATTCTATTACTACATACATTATAAATAGTAACAAAATAAATATCTTGTATTTCTTGAGTAGAAGCTTTTAAACATTTATTATTCCCACTAATAACATTAACTTTATTAACATAGGGGGAAAAATTACAATCTTCTCTATTATTATTAATCATAAATTTATTAACGTCTCTACAATTATTTTTATCCAATAATTTATTAATACATGAATTTAATATTTCCATACTATATCCTCTTTTTAAGAACATAATAATACAATCATAAATATTTTTTTCTAAATCTAATTTTACATAATCTAGATAATCTAATAATTTCTCCATAAGGTAAAGCAGACAAAGTGTGTGGAGGGTGACAACTAGTTCCATATAGGAACTGGTTACCATCAATAAATTTAATCTGATCACCTACCACTCCAGATAATAAAATATCTAAATAATGAACTTTACTGCCGAACTGCAAACCATCAAAGTGTAAATTATATCTATTATTGTTAAGATCTGAAAAAAACTCATGAATGTATTCACTACCACCTCTACAAAGAAAAATCAAATCATCTATATAGCGGTAGTATAACCAAACATGATTTTTATAAAATTTATTGGTATACACATACAACTCAAACTTACCCATAAAGAGGTTTGCATACATGGGGGCAAAAGATGCCCCCATAGCAGTACCTTTTAATTGGTGGTAAATAACTTGATTAAAACTAAAAAAATTGTTAGAAAGACAAAAGGAAGTCAAGTCCATTATAAAATGGGTGGTAGGATTATCGCCTAAAAAATAAAATAATGCTTGCAATCCGTCTGAGTGTTTGATGTTAGTGTATAAACTCACAACATCTACACTGACCCAAAGCATATTATCTGTCCAAATAATATCATTTATTTTATCAATAAAATCAAAAGAGTCTCTAATATAGGACTCTAATTTTTGCACATATGATAACAAGTAGTTATGAACAACAGTACCCATGTTCCGACAAAAATAATTACTTGCCGAAACAATGGGACGACCCGGTGGATTTATCATATTTTTGTGAAGTTTTGGGAGACAATAAAAAGTAGCTAAATTACAATTCTCTAAACAAAATTTTTTATCAAGGTCATCTTTGGAAATATATCCTAATCTAACACCTTTATCCAACAAATTAGTGCATTCTTTCATGGCTGTAGAATATTTATCATAATCACTAGCTTCATATGTTAAAGGGTCATTTAAATGTTCCATACACATTTCTAAATATTGCTTATTATTCAATATTACAATTTTATTTCCTTTATCGGACTTTTTAATAACAATATCATGTCTAGTAGAAAGATTTTTCATAGCATTCCATTCATTTTTCGTCATATTATATAACCGTTGACCATTATTAGTTGAATTTAACATTTCTTGAATAGAGAAATGTATCATTTCAGAAAAATGAATGATAGTAGAATTACTATATGTAGGAATAAGCCTACTATGAAAATCAATACCATCAGTATTAAGTATAGAATAAGCTTGAGAATACAAAGATGGTAACATTTCATCAGAAAGACAAGAATAATAACTGTCTATACTAGTATCACTATCACTATAAACTATATTAGGACAAGAATCCTCATGTATAGAGACTTTTTTATCATTTGAGAAAAAATATCTCAAATGAAGTTTTCTCACAAATTTAAAAGTCTCTTGTTTAAGTAAATGATGCCTAGGAAAAACAGTAGGAACAAATTTAAGACCCAACTTAAGTACAGATATTTCTTCGTTAGAAATATTACAGCCAGAAATATTCACTACATTAGTATCATTTAATAATGCAGAGTCTGTAAAATCAATTCCATCTACCCCTCTTAAATGTTTGCTTAGATTGTCCTTCACCCGGAGAAGAACCCGTTGCAAAGTCTTTCTTTTTATTTCCTCGTCTGGAATTATTGCTTTCACTCCGAAAGTGTTGCTGATGACCTAAGGAATCTGTAGCAGCTGGAAGGGGTGGAAAGTCAGCATCTGAATCCGTAGTTAAACCATAGCCTTCTGAATATTAGAAGTTCTCTCTTTAAATAATACTCTGTTTTTTGATTGATTAATTTATGTAATTGCTTAATTAATTATAGTATATATTGGAGTGGGTGTGTTTTTGTAACTTGTACTCATTGAAGGCTATTATGACGAGGCGCTAAGCTGGATTAAATCATTTGTTTGCTAGTATGTAGCTTGTTTGTTTCCAAATTCATAATTCATAATATAAAGTGTGTAGTAGGCTGCCAGAACAATGGCCAGACATGATTGAAACCACACAGTTTATGGTATTTAGCAATTATAGTTGTTCACCACTGTGTACTTTTAATACTACGATATCCAAGTACCACATAAAAGTCATGGTACTTTACTAATGGTATTTTTTACTTCCCTCCTCCTCATTAAAGTTGTTATCCAGGTTCCTGGCACACAGGACATCTGTAGGAATAGCATATTTAGAGATAATGTATTCAGGAGAAAGTATGATTCGTACTCAGACTCAGACTTAGAACGGGGTAAAGAAAAGCAGTAATTTCATCCATATTGTTTATAAAATATCTGTGGAGTTGTTATTAATACAACCCTTATTGGTCTACATATAGCTCATATCATATGTATGCTTCTATCAGAGTATATAATAAAAAAATAAAACTGTGCCCTTTCCAGGTCCCTAAATGTCCCTTTGGACTTCTGTTCCCCAGCCTTCAACATTTTTGGCACCCCTGGTTGTATGTCCTACATGTGAGATGGCAGGGAGACTTCAGTAAAGTCTACATGGATTATTTTATTGTGTAGGCATAGTGGCAGAGAGCTTACATGGAAGTAAGTAGCTATGCAATTCAGTAAACGAGCTAAGGAATATGCACGAGCATGCCAACACGGAAGTGTCCGTGGCATGCAAATCACATCATAAGCAGATGAATTGCCTGCAAATGAGAGTATTGATCCAGCAAGCAGATAGGCAATCCTGCAGACCCCTTGTTGGTGTCCAAAGAGTATACAGAAATATTCTGTGTACATGATGTAAAGCAGAGAACAGGGGCTATACCAGTCCAGTTAGGAAAGAAATAGCATAGCAGACACAGATATGTGCAAAGCTATGCCTTGTATGTCCAAAACATAATTGGAATTAATGTAAAATAAATTATTTGTTAATACCCAGGTGTTGTTTGCACAGTGTGCCATAATGTGCAAGCATGCTGTTATGAAAAAAAAAAAAATTTTAAATTATAAAAACGAAGAAAATTAAATATGTGACAATAATGCATTATAGTACTTTGCATGTACAATTGTAGACTGCTGTAGTTGCTAAGGAGGCAGGGCCTGGAATAATGCAGTTTCCAGGTTGTGCACATGGATCTCTCTATGCAAATGAGCTGAGTTTACTGAATAACAAAAATGGGTATCCGTGCCCACAGATGTGTTGCTCTCCACAGAAGTGGTAGCTGACATCAAAAGGCGGGGTTTGTCCGCATCCGTTTAAGCTCATTAGAGCTTACCTGTGCCTGTTTGTGGGACATGCCTCTGAGCTGAGCGGGGGGTGGGTGTACCCAGCCTGCTAAGCTTTGTTTACCTTCGGGGAGTGTGCTTTAGTGGGTTTGAGCATGTTTGCTTGGCATGCCACTGTGCTGAGTGTGCCCATCCATGGGGGTGTGTCACTGAGTGCGGAGCATTGTTTAGTTGTGCTGCTGGTTTTCATGCTGCACCACATGCTTAGCAGAGAAGGATGTTAATATGTCTGGGAAAGGCAGTCATATATACATCACTGATGACCCCTGTACCACTTAAACTGCACCATTAAAACACTTAATCATGTACTTGGCAGGTGGAATGCATCATAGATAACCAGTCACACAGGCTGCACCTAGAGCAGAGCACCATCAAAGTTGCATGCACCCTACAATCTGATTTCACCCCCATACTCTGCACCAGTGGAGTACAAATGTGGGATTTTATACTAAAGCAATGCTAGGGGCTGCTACAGCTCTACTACAGCTGATGCTGAGGTCAATGCTGATGCTGCAGCTGACAATAGGCCTAGACTGAGAAAGAAAAGAGTGTTCAGGTCCAGGGTAACCTTCCAGGAGCTACACAACCTGGAGATTGTAGAGTGATACAGGGTGGACAGGGAGATGCTAGAAGAACTCACCAAGCTCTGCTGCCCTCAACCCAGACACAGAGCCAACAGAGGGTAGCCCATCCCAGTGGAAACAAAGGTATGTGTGTAGCCCTTAGGATACTAGCTATAGGTACTTTCCTAAGACCAACTGGGGACATGATGGGGGTCTCACAGGCATCAGCATCCAGGGTACTCACCCATTTCCTGGATGCCATGCTAACACATACCAGTGAGCACATTTATTTATCTCACCCCCTGAGGAGAGGGCTAGCACTCTTCTACCTTGTAGCACACTACCCTGATGTGATGGGTGCCATAGACTGCACTCATGTACACATAAAAGTACTGCCCAGTGAGGAAGGTAGAGCCTATGTCAACTGCAAGGGGTATCACTTCATCAACTGCCAGGTCATGTGCAATGCTCAGGACATTATCATGAATGCGTGTGCTAACAGCCGTGGCAGTTATCATACCTCCCATATCTGGCACTCATCACAGCTGTACCCGATGTTTGCTAGGGGGGACATCCTGTATGGCCATCTACTAGGGGATGTTGGCTATGCACTGAAACCATGGATCATGTCGCCCATCAAAAATGTACACATACCCACCGAAGTACACTATAATGAGGCACACGCACAAACTAGGAACATCATAGAGTGTGTGTTTGGGCTTCTCAAGTCACAGCTTCAGTGCCTTGATATATCTAGTGGAGCCCTGCAGTACTCTCCAGTCACATGTGCACAGATGTTCAGAGTGTGTGCCATGCTACACAATATGATCCTGCGGAAACAGCTGTGGCAGGATCAGCAAAGGGAAGGGATACACAGCCCCCCACCAGCGCCTAGGTACACACAGTCACTCCCACAGGGAGACTCGTAGGAGGAACCCCATGAGGTTCTCCCTGTAGGCAGATGTAGGCATGCCCTGTATGCCATGGCCTTGGCCAAGAGAAAACACATAGCACATGCATTGACAGCCTAGGGCCCTAGGGACTGACACCTCACTCCAGCTCACATACATATATTAAAATTGATGGTAGGCAACCCACACAACTTGTACCTAACTATGTATTGGCTGTGTACTGCAGGAAGCAGGACTATTTGACCCAGGACAGTTCGACCCCAGACTGTTCACCTCAGGACGGTTCGACTCCAATGCATTTCTATACAATTTTATGTATACATTTTTATGTAGTGTATATGTGATTTTTTTAGTGGACAGTTTGACCCCAGACTGTTTGACCCCAAATATATTCTAGTAAGTACTTTATCATTATGTTATTATTTAATCAATTATTCAATAAATACACTGTTAATTTTTCATTATAAATATTTTTTATTTTTATTTTATTATTTTTTTTCATTTAATCATTACATTGGTTAGTATAAATATAACACAAAAACTTTTAACATTTAATAACTAGTGTTATGTTTTAACATATTATAATTACTGTTATGTTTTAACATAGTCTTTTTTTTAAATTAAACAAATTTTTTGAAATGTACCCATCGTGTCAGTCATATTAAAACATTTTTATCGAATCGTTTGGGGGTGAATCGGCGAGGTCAAAATGGCATGTACCCTTGATGAACGCCTTGCTAACATTTAGGGAAGTGAGAAATCTTGACTGAATTCCTGACAAACTCTGATATGGCTGTTTCATGTACCCTGTTAGAGGAGTATCAGAGTCCTTTGTCAAACAAGCATATGATGCTCCAACACAGTCAACAGAAGAGTTAACTTTTGGTGTAGGTTCTGTTCCATGCCCATACAGTGAAATGCATTTAATTTTCCTTACAGGTTTTCCTGGTGAACAAATTCCATGACGATCTGAGAATACTGATTACTTTTCTTTAAGTACAAATGGTCGCTACCCACATTAAGAACTGGAGATGGCATGCAGACAGTTTAAATGTATGAAGGTCCATTCGAGGTTTGCATGAAGGGTGGTTTAGCAACGTCTTGAAATGAAGGAGCTGTAATTATAATTTCTATAGTTCATAGTTTCCATTCATTTTTTTTCTTTATGTACTATATCTGTGTTTACTGGAGAAGAATGTTGAACAGAAACTGCGACCTATAGCCCAGATGTCATTATTATTATTTTTATAGTCCATACTTTCCATTCATTGCTTCTTTATCTACTATATCTGTCTTTACTGCATGAGAACTTTGAACGGAAACTACAAACTAGTCCCTTGTTTCCATTTATTCTTTTTTTTTTTTACGTAGTACATCTCTGTTTCTTTTTAGATTTGTTTGTAATGTTTTGTTTGGGTCCAACTGCCTGGGGTCGAAAAGGTTGGGGGCGAATCGTCCGGGGGCAAATTGGCGGGGTCAAAACATCATGTACCTGTACTGCGTGTATCAGGCAGAGTCAGCCCTGAAACACAGATCTCTCAACCGCTGCATTTGCAAGTTAAGTCACTCTCCTATACAACACATGTACGGGGTACTAGACTATGGTAGCATATGTATGAACCTGCTGGATGTATGCAAGGGAATAGAAAGTGCTACTGGGCAGAGATCTAACAGCAACTTTGGACAACAGGTACTCTGTCCAGTTCTGAGTGCCCCATAATATTCATTAGGCCACATGGCTGGAAACCCCACTGCATTATGCAAGGGAAATGCCAAACAGTGGGGTCATAGGACAGATACACAACTGTCAATGCCAGAGTACCCTACCCCCAACACATCAGTGTTTTCATGCAACTGCAGTAACAGTATGTTTGCAAGGATATATCAGCAGACCACACATTTCCAAGTCTGTGACATAGAATCTAGACACATATTGTATTTCCCACAAAATACATGGGTCAATATATGCCTGCATGCTGTTAATAGTGTGAGGAATTAAACCTCTCTTTTTGGCTAATGGTGGGTCTCACTAGGCTAAAGACATTAGCACGGGTGATGGTGTTGATGTTTTGAAGCTGGCAGCATCTACAACTTTTGTATGTGAGTTACTCCTATGGTAGGAGTCCCACAGACTGTCATAACGCTGCACTCTGTTACTGCAAGTAAGCTGGACAAAGCCAGAAAAATGGGAGGACAAAGGGTCAAACCTACAGACAAGACATTTTACATGCTCTGAGTAACCTAGAAGGTGGCTAAAATAACAGCAGACTGCAACAGGGAGGATTAGCTGTAGGATGTAAAGGCCATCACTTAACTGTGTCAGTACTTACAACAATTTACAACAATTTGGTGGACTGCAGTTTATACTATATTACTGGAAAACGACAACTGTATGAGGAACAGAAAAGACATATGGGACAAAATGCTTGTTTCTGCAAAAACATGTACAGTGAGAGGTATGAAGACTGTCATCCTGTGTGTGGTGTTACATCATGTATCCCAGTCACATAATACCTCTCAACCTCTTTGTGCAGGCAATCTGGACAAAGCAATGAATACTAGTAGGAAAAATGCCGAAATATAAGGACAAATATTAACTATTGCCCAGACAACTATAGAAAGTTGATAGAATGACAGGTTGTGCAGTAGCATGAATCTCCTGATGTGTACGGAGTCACTCAAATGTCTGTCATCATTTCCTAATGTCAATGTATACTTATTTGCCACTAATGTGCCAGAAAACTACAATGCTATGTAAAATGTCCCAAAAATATGTGCAAAACTCTGGGCAGTCTATTACAATCTGTACAGTTGATAGGTATGGGTCACATATTATGTTCAGCAAACAAACGGGGAATGTCTTGGGCAAAATAACAGGGAGGTGCTGAACTGTGAAAACAATCCAGCAGCCAATGTTCTGAAGCACACAAAATCCCAGACTGGAGTACAGGCAGGTCTGGCCTAGAGTCACCCTGTAAGTACTGAGCCCATGTCCACTGCCTCTTCTGCCCAAAGCACAGCTATGTGGAAATATGTCTGTGCATATAGACAGCTATATATGCCTTCCCCTATCCCCCTCACACATGCTTACCCTATCTATCAGTATGTAGCATATATATATATATATATATATATATATATATATATATATATATATATATATATATATATATATCTATGTGTGTGTGTGTGTGTGTATATGTGTGTGTGTGTGTGTGTGTGTGTGTGTGTGTGTGTGTGTGTGTGCGTGTGTGTGTGTGTGTGTGTGTGTGTGTGTGTGTGTTATATATCCCCTATCCCCCTCACACATGCCTACCCAATCTATCAGTATGTAGCACATACACACACACACACACACACATATATATATATATATATATATATATATATATATATATATATATATAGTTTCACTTCATAATCTCAAATTACTGAAATCTCGAAATTCAGTAACCCGAGACTATGAAGTCGAACCATTCACAACACCGAAACTCACAATCCCGCGTCACACATTCACGAACATACATACCCCATACACCACTTAACATACACACCATTCCACCCACAGCACACAAACCACACAACCCTACACTACATATAAGCAGGGGGTAAACTCCCCTGCAGCCCCCCCAAATTTATATATATACCAACTCCGAGGTTGCATATAACATAAACAAAAGCAAACCACACACCACGCCATCCTCTACTCGCTTGCACACAAACACACATAACAAATACACAAACACCAACAAACTCAACACTCACACTCACTAACACCTCCCTTCCCTTACCCACACACACAATGTACAAAAACACACACAAACACTCACTTACCTGCGATTTCAGGCACCATAACACTACACTCAACGTACCTACCGGAAATGCATAAGTGCGGATTCGACATATTCAAATTCGCTCTTATGCACTTTCAGCATTCTGGTTTTCAGATTCATAGTCTCGGGTTACTGAATTTTGAGATTTCAGTAATTCAAGATTATGAAGTGAAACTATATATATATATATATATATATATATATATATATATATATATATATATATATATATATATATATATAGAGAGAGAGAGAGAGAGAGCTAAATAATGTGGAGACTGACTCTCCAGATATATATATATATATATATGTGTGTGTGTCTTTGGGGATATACGAATGTCCCCACTTACACACAGAATGCTGGGGTTATCTGCACCTAGAACTATATGCTTTGCACATATGGTGTGCCCAGCCAAACCATAAACATCCAAACACTAGCGGCCAACAAAAAGCAATACTAAGACACTGAAATCTTGAATGAAGTTTAAAGATAGTATTTATTTCATATTCTAGTTGTAAATATCTCCAAACTGGTTTCGGCTATCAAGCCGTCATCAGTGGGTAAAATTTCCCCTCTCTTGGGAGTGATAAGTATTTATATATATCCCCAACCAATGGAAAACATGGTACAGCCCAATCTAGTGGTTAGGGCACATTATTGCGTTTCAAAACATGGAATTAAATTCAAACATATTATGTTGTGCACTAGTAATCTCAAAACAACAAGTCCCCATGTTATAATGCAACAAAAATAAGCCTTTAAAAGAAACACATGTATACAATTATATATAAATAATGATAATCTTCCGAAATGCATCATATTTGCCATATACAACTCTACCTGGGTAGCATATCCTATATTCCTCATACAATGCTTTGCTCATAAAGTGTGATACCTTAACATATGTAAAATTTTATGTTTGATATTGGTTACTTATAAAGCCTTTGTTAAAAAAGAATGTATGTATGTGTATATATGTATATTAGTATATCCTATGTGAACATGAAATTTTGAAAGGACCAACATCCTATCCGATTCTCCAGTATTTTATGCAATCTAGAATTCCTACATACCCAAGTGGAATATCCTGGTATGTTTAATATTTAATCAAAAAACATGCTTCATAATATCAAAATAACCACATACATATTTGGCTAATTATAAGCATATTAAGCCCTGCAAAGAAAACTAGCCCACAGCAACCACGAGCTAGTGGGCTATCAAAATATGCATACCATCTTAAGGCTATTTACAAATGATCATCAAATATAGTGTGTAATATTAATTAAATACAAAGCAATTGTTAATAAATCTGTGTGTGTAAGTGTATATATTGATATGTCATATATAAACAAGAGAATTAAAGGGACAGCATCCCATCCGATTCTCCAGTATTTTATATATTCTAGAGTTCCTACCCACCCAAATGGAATATCTTGGTATATTCATTATTGATCAGAGGGCATGCTCCACAATATAAAATTAAACACATATATGTTTAGCTGACTATAAACATATTAGGGCCTACAAGGAAGACTAGCCCATATAAACCACGAGCTAGTGAGTTATCTAAATATACATGCACACCATCATAGAGCTATTTACAAATGATCATTAAGACCTGGGGGGAAAAAGTCCCCCAATGTTAATGATCCAGTATTTCTCTTTATGGTTTAAGATGGTATGCCAACCTTGTTGGTTACTTCTGTCCCCTGTGATTTTATCAATAATCATAAACATAAAATTAGCATTAGTGTGTTTAATAGTGTGTCTGTATAAGGCATTGGTTTCTTTCTTATTTTGGATGTCACTTTTATGTTGAGTTATTCTTATTCTAAGTGAGCGGGAGGTCTGGCCCACATAAAAAGCTTTGCAATGGCAAGTTGCTAAATAGATGATCATACTACTACTACAGTTTCCAAACACCCTGGATTATACACTCTGTTAGTATTGGCACTGGTGAATTCCTTCAATTTACTTACATGTGAGCATGAGCCACAATGACCACATGGGAAGGTGCCCAAAAGTTTGTCTCCAGTCATGGTCATTTGTTGATATATTGCACCCCCACTCTCCTTATGCTTGTAGTGAGAAAAAAGACCTCCTAATATTTTTCCACGTCTAAATGAGAACATGCATTTAGAGCCTAAAAGTTTTCTTAATTCCTCATTTGCCAAAAGTATATTCCAGTGGGTATCCAATATATTTCTAATAACTTTGTTCTTCCTTCCATATGTAGTAACAAACCTAAAGGCAGATTTTTCCAATGTAGTTGTTTGTTTTTTGTATTCTAACAAAGTATTTCTGTCTTGAATAGTGGACCATTCACTTGCTCTATGCATATCCAATTCTCTATATCCCCTATCTTTAAGTCTACGGTAAAGATCTAATCTGGCTTGTTCAAAACTTTGTTCTGATGAACTAATGCATTTGATATGCATAAATTGAGATTTAGGTATATTCCAGATGGTGTGGTGTGGATGCATGCTGGACACATGGAGCAGAGTATTGTATTGTGGATATTTCCGATATGGCTTAGTGTTCAGAGTATGATCTTCATTCCCATATACTGTGACATCCAGAAAATCAATAGTATCCTGATTAGATGTTACTGTAAATTCAATGCCCCATACATTTCCATTCAAATATTCTACAAATTCCTGTAAATATGGCTGATCTGCCCGCCACACCATCCAGCAATCATCCAAATATCTGTGACAGATGTCCATCTCCACCATATATAGATTATGAAGGGGATCATAGATCATACATTCTTCAAAAATGGCCATGAAGAGGTCTGCATATATGGGAGCAAAGGATGCCCCCATAGCAGTGCCCTGTAGTTGCCAAAGCACTCTCTCTGGAAATAAAAAAACATTTCTATTAAGAACATGTTCTGCCATACATACCAATAATGTGTTGAATCCAGGTGGGTATAATTCCGAATGTTCAAGCCAATACTGTAAAGCCTGTAGTCCAGCCCAGTGAGGTATGCTGGTATATAGAGATTTCACATCCAATGTACACATTAACCATCCTGGCTCCTATTGTGTATGCTGTATAATTTGAAGGAAGTGGGTGGTGTCCCGTAATCTGGCCCTAACAGAAGTGAGTGAGTGTTTCAAATGATGTGTTAAAAAAGCCGATAAAGGTTCAGTTAGGGAACCTATGCCGGACACAATGGGTCTTCCTGGAGGTTTAGAAAGGGATTTGTGAATCTTAGGAAGAAGGTAAAGTATTTGTTTTTGGGGGTCTGTGACAGTAAGATGTTTCACAGTGTTCATGGTTATAATACCTTCCTCCTCCGCTTGGTTTAAAAAGGTATCAATTTCTTTCTTGAATACTGCAGTAGGATCAATAGGCATATGCATATAACATAGAGTATTTGCAAGTTGTCCCCTGCCTTCATTCAAATAATATCCCATGTTCATAACAACTATCACACCTCCTTTATCAGCTGGCAAAATAGCAATATTATGGTTGTTCCTTAATTCATCCATAGCAACCTTTTCAGATGGAGATATATTTTGACCCATAATACATGATTCCCTATGTCGGAAGTGTAAATCCCTGAGTACCGACTGAAGGAATATAGACACATGTTTGTTCATGTGCGGTTGGAATTTAGATTTGAGAAATCTGAATTCCTGAGATCTTTGAGAGGTTTTATCTGTAAAAAATAACTTTAGATTAAGGTTACGACAAAAAGGTAGCACATCATTAACTATATTATATTCATTAGAAAAGAAACCAGGTATAAACCCAAGGTCTTTATTGAGTAGTTGTTCTTGTTCACTTGTAAGTCTTACATCTGATAAATTCAACACATTTTGATACCTGTTGTCAGTTATTTCAACAGTGTCTGTATCAGCCCTTCCACAGAATTTGTTCTTGTACCCATGCTTATGTTTGCGGCCTCCCCGCCACCTTTTTCCATGTCTAAAGGGTGTAAGGCATTGGATTTCTTATGGCTAGGTGATTCACAATAACTGCTACTGTCATTGTCCGTATAGGAGGATTGTTCCCCTGACGTGCTAATAAAAGGCCTGTCATTGGTCTTTAGAATCGATCCGGGTCTCTTTCTAGGCCTATTGTTTGCTGTTCCCCAACTGGTGTCTGTAAATCTAACAGATCTAAAAGATTCAAATGGATGTCCCCTTTGATAATCAGTGATGTCCCTATAAAATTTTCGAATTTTCCTTTCTTTAGTCTGCTTTTCATAGATAGCCAATTCTTTTGTGAGTTTGTTTACAGAGGTTGCATACATATGTAATGACTCATATTTTTTACAATCCTCACAACAGGTTTTCACCTCAGTTAGGTTAATATCAACCATTCTTTCATAGTATGAAGCAAGTATCTTCACAAGCATCATAGAGGCCTGCTGTAATGCTAGCTTCCATTTTTTAGTTAGTCTGTCCTCCGACCTGCCAACTAAAGGTTGTAAGCAAATTCTCAGGCCTCTTGGAGTTATTTCCCTGTTTATGTATGCTCGAAATAATCTTAAATGCCAGATATCGGCTCTTAAATTCTTCAAGCCCTTGCTCAATTTGTTAAAGGCCATACCACAACCATTAGAAGGATTTGTTATGGAGCCATTCTGATTATTGCCTGGTATGTTATCTATTCCAAAGATTCCAATGTCATCCTATTGGCACATAATCCATGAAGAATGTTCTCCAAATCCATGTCTATTGGTATCAGTGGGCAAAAACCAATTGAGAATTCAAAGTTGTTTGAAATGGATAAAGAATCCTAGTCAGACAAATATTAGAATTGGCTCTTAATAAGTATCTATATTACTTAATCTAATATAAATGTGAAATTTAATAGGTCCACCATGAAATCAAAGGTGCATATTTGTATAGTTATAGGAATAACCAATATTATGCAGACACCAATCTGGTAACAGCAACACCATAAAGTAATTTAAAGGAAACTCCAGATCCACCTGTCTGTGTATAGTTCAAAATGTATGATTTGTCCAATGGAATCAGAAGAGGTGTATCAAAATCTAAATTCCCCCGTGTAAGACCATACTTGTGTAAGACTATTTGTAAAAACACCAATTTTGAGTCTTATAATTTAGAACCACTGTTCTGTCAAATTAGAGCCACATCTTCGTGACCTAGCAAATCATGTGATTGTCTAGGCCTTAGACCTGGGCATGGTTTTCTAACAACCCCAGGAATATAAAACTGTTATTTGAAAGAACTGTGAGCAATCCTATTTATGACAGTAATAATTGTATATAATAACCCAATACTAGTGAGAATCCTGTATATGAGAGAGACAGATAATCATAAAAATGGTTGTTGATGTTATTAGGCCAAAGTTTTATGCAGAGTTGTTAGTATCTCCTATACATCTCCTATATGTAGTAATAGATGGCCTGTTAATATTTCACATAGACTATTAAACCAGCATACAGTAAAAGATCAATCATATAATATATGCCATATGATGTTCAAAACATCTTATTTGTCATCATTTTTCAATAGGGTACTAACTAGGACATATTTTTCTAATTATATCCGTTAATTTCCCCTTATATTGTGTTTGTTACACTTGTCATACATAAATAAGAATGTCATATATGTTAAATTGACATACATTTATAACTTAAGAGTAACTATATGTGCATAAATCATGCTTCCCTAATCTCTGGACCAGCTTGTCCCTTCTGCTTGTTAGAATACCTTTCTCATGTTATAATATTGCTAAATTCCAGCCCATACAAAAAGGTCTGGTATTGCTGACAAAACTAAACACTCTCAATATAAAATATATTCTATCCAGATATCACATGAGCACAGACATGGGTCCACTGTTTATAATAGATATAATTCTGTATATTGATCCAATAATCATATGGATTATAAATATATAAAAGGACATATAACAACTATATAAATCTCCAAGATGATTATTAGTGTAATATGAGTCCAATTCTTTCATAGGACTATAAGTATACCATCTTTGTAGTATGGCAGACACCTTTTTGATGTTTAACATAAAGTAGTGACTCCTATCTAGCAAGGAACCATCCATATAGTGTATGACTTCATATAATATTCAAAGCATCACATTTCTAATCCTTTCTTCCACAATGCGCATATTCCATACCAATACAACATTGGATTCCTACCCATACATTTATGCAAAAGACCTTATACTGCTGATCAACCTGAATAGTTATATTATTATATGTAACATATATTGTAGTTCAGATATCACAGTTCAAAACAAATAGTTCCACATTCCTTGTAAACCCAAGCATACGGAAAATGATTCAAAAATGACACACAGTCATTCCTTGATCATAATCATGTGTCCATATGTCCCGAACAAAATGTTTATTTCACACTTGTGCCCATATACCAAATGTTGTTATAATCACAGCAATTGTATCCCAAAATGGCGCATAAACCCTCTCTAATAGTTGTCGTAAGGTCAAAATCAAAAAGTCAAGTGTCTTTTTGCCTGTATATAAAAGAAAATTAGATACAGTACCTTGCAATATTCTAGCTTGATATATATGGTTGAATATCTGAAAAGGATGTGCGTGGCTGTTTGCAATCACATTGGTATGAGGACATGAATTTTATAATCCAAAAGATGTTGTTCTGATCACCACAAATATGTCCATAGACTGAACAACTGGAAATACTGCTAATAAAAGATGAAAGCAAACCCTCTTGCCTCTCGCTATATTGTTGTACACCGATAGATTTCCACCATAGGCCTTTTCAAATGCCGAAAGTGAAACATCCAGCGAATATGTAATTTCTGTTGTAGTGTGAAAACGGGAGTTGCTCAGGACAAATCAGATGCAAAAATCCATATTCCACTGCTTCAAAGGTTGGTAAATACGAAAAACAGGGGTTAACAATATCCCCCTATACTGACAACACAGTATCTGTATTGGAAACCAACAGCAAAGCTACCGAACAGTATCCAGAACTATATGCTTTGCACGTATGGTGTGCCCGGCCAAACCATAAACATCCAAACACTAGCGGCCAGCAAAAAGCAATACTAAGACACTGAAATCTTGAATGACGTTTAAAGATAGTATTTATTCCATATTCTAGTTGTAAATATCTCCAAACCGGTTTCGGCTATCAAGCCTTCATCAGTGGGTAAAATTTCCCCTCTCTTGGGAGTGATAAGTATTTATACATATCCCCAACCAATGGAAAACATGGTACAGCCCAACCTAGTGGTTAGAGTACATTATTGCGTTTCAAAACATGGAATTAAATTCAAACATATTATTTTGTGCACTAGTAATCTCAAAACAACAAGTCCCCATGTCATAGTGCAACAAAAATAAGCCTTTAAAAGAAACACATATATCCAATTATATATAAATAATGATAATCTTCTGAAATGCATCATATTTGCCATATACAACTCTACCTGGGGAGCATATTCTATATTCCTCATACAATGCTTTGCTCATAAAGTGTGATACCTTAACATATGTAAAATTTTATGTTTCTTATTGGTTACGTATAAAGCCTTTGTTAAAAAAGAATGTATGTATGTGTATATATGTATATTAGTATATCCTATGTGAACATGAAATTTATCCGATTCTCCAGTATTTTATACAATCTAGAATTCCTACAAACCCAAGTGGAATATCCTGTTATGTTTAATATTTAATCAAAAAACATGCTCCATAATATCAAAATAACCACATGTATATTTGGCTAATTATAAGCATATTAAGCCCTGCAAAGAAAACTAGCCCACAGCAACCACGAGCTAGTGGGCTATCAAAATATGCATACCATCTTAAGGCTATTTACAAATGATCATCAAATATAGTGTGTAATATTAATTAAATACAAAGCAATTGTTAATAAATCTGTGTGTGTAAGTGTATATATTGATATGTCATATATAAACAAGAGAATTAAAGGGACAGCATCCCATCCGATTCTCCAGTATTTTATATATTCTAGAGTTCCTACCCACCCAAATGGAATATCTTGGTATACTCATTATTGATCAGAGGGCATGCTCCACAATATAAAAATAAACACATATATGTTTAGCTGACTATAAACATATTAGGGCCTACAAGGAAGACTAGCCCATATAAACCACGAGCTAGTGAGTTATCTAAATATATATGCACACCATCATAGAGCTATTTACAAATGATCATTAAGGCCTGGGGGAAAAAGTCCCCCAAGGTTAATGATCCAGTATTTCTCTTTATGGTTTAAGATGGTATGCCAACCTTGTTGGTTGCTTCTGTCCCCTGTGATTTATCAATAATCATAAACATAAAATTAGCATTAGTGTGTTTAATAGTATGTCTGTATAAGGCAGTGGTTTCTTTCTTATTTTGGATGTCACTTTTATGTTGAGTTATTCTTTTTCTAAGTGAGCGGGAGGTCTGGCCCACATAAAAAGCTTTGCATTGGCAAGTTGCTAAATAGATGATCATACTACTACTACAGTTTCCAAACACCCTGGATTATACACTCTGTTAGTATTGGCACTGGTGAACTCCTTCAATTTACTTACATGTGAGCATGAGCCACAATGACCACATGGGAAGGTGCCCAAAAGTGTGTCTCCAGTCATGGTCATTTGTTGATATATTGCACCCCCACTCTCCTTATGCTTGTAGTGAGAAGAGACCTCCTAATGTTTTTCCACGTCTAAATGAGAACATGCATTTAGAGCCTAAAAGTTTTCTTAATACCTCATTTGCCAAAAGTATATTCCAATGGGTGTCCAATATATTTCTAATAACTTTGTGATTCCTTCCATATGTAGTAACAAACCTAAGAGCAGATTCTTCCTTTGTAGTTGTTCATTTTTTGTATTCTAACAAAGTATTTCTGTCTTGAATAGTGGACTATTTACTTGCTCTATGTATATCCAATTCTCTATATCCCCTATCTTTAAATCTATGGTAAATATCTAATCTGGCTTGTTCAAAATCTTTTTCTGATGAACTAATGCATTTGATAACTTATTTTTGTTGCATTGTAACATGGGGACTTGTTCTGAGATTACTAGTGCACAAAATAATATGTTTGAATTTAATTCCATGTTTTGAAATGCAATAATGTACTCTAACCACTAGGTTGGGCTGCACCATGTTTTCCATTGGTTGGGGATATGTATAAATACTTATCACTCCCAAGAGAGGGGAAATTTTACCCACTGATGAAGGCTTGATAGCCAAAACTGGTTTGGAGATATTTACAATGAGAATATGGAATAAATACTATCTTTAAACTTCATTCAAGATTTCAGTGTCTTAGTATTGCTTTTTGCTGGCCGCTAGTGTTTGGATGTTATTTGCACCTACACATCACGACAGTTGTCTGACAGTAACAGAGGAAGGCCGCAAAAGGACATAATTCACTCACCCACAGAACTCTGTGCCTATGGAATGTCACCCTGTAGACAGACAATGGTGAGCAGGTGGTGTAATGTGCAATGTTTGCAAGCCTTGGACAGGCCACATTGTCCTGGCCAATTGCCCACCTACCAAACTACAACCAGCCACAAGTGTCCATACTGGTAACTGTACACACATAGCAGAGATATTAACAGGTATCCCACTCCTATGGCACTAGATACAATAACAGCATCATGCTGGATCACTCTGCAGGCCAAACATGCTGTGTATTACAAGACCACTTTGCATAGGCCACAAGTAATGTGACTGCATCCACAAATACAACAGACATAACCTGTGGTGCATGTAATAAGTACTGTGAGCTACAGTGTGTACTGTTAAATAGGTAGGGGTTTGAACCTCACATCAGGTAACTGTGTGTGTGTGTGTGTGTGTGTGTGTGTGTGTGTGTGTGTGTGTGTGTGTGTGTGTGTGTGTGTGTGTGTGTGTGTGTGTGTGTGTGTGTGTGTGTGTGTGCGTGCGCATGTACAAATATATCCCCTGTAGCAGTAAAGACATGCCCATCTGGCCTATGTCTGCACATATTCATTTTATGGCCCAGTGACTAGCTGCTTTCCTCAACATTGGCCTCCTTTACAAGGCCTGCTGATGTCATCCACCTTAAGAGTACTAGCTAACAGTCTGATGTCAGATAAACTCAGTGGCACATGCAATAATTATTGTGATCTATAGTGTGTAATAGTAAGTAGGTAGGGGTTCTAGTCTCACATCAGCCAACTCTGTGTGTGTCTGTGGGTGGGTTCAGATATATCCTCTAGTATCACTGCAGACATACCCACATGGGTTATTTCTGTGTGATGTCTATGTATTCTACAGCCTTGTGACAAGCTTCTGGTCCTATATTTCCCTCATCTACACAGGCGTAACTGTTGTCTGCCACTATCTAGGATTGTATGTTCAGAAATCCCAGGTAACATGTATTAAGGGTAGCAGACCTTGTTACAAGTATGAATGCATAAGTATGCCGCCTGCCCCCATTGTCCCAGACACGGCCTTCTACACATATGCACCTAGGGAACAATGGACGAATACTGCCATACCTTGCTGATGTCATATTTCTGCTGTGCTACCATGCCATTCTGTGCCACTGTACTGTCACCATGTGTCTATAGAATAACCACTCATACCCCTGGAACAGAAACATACACACCACCATGATACACCTGTCATTCTGTGACACTATTGCCAGTCTAACATCATGCAATGAAGATACACAAGGTTTGGTGTAGTCATACACATGCCAGCACACAGTACCTGTCATGGCCCACAACACCTGTCAGGGTATAACACTACGGCACTAAACAAGTACATTGAAAGTAATATAGTCACCCTGTGCATCAGACACATATTTGCATTAAAACTGGTAGATACATTTTCATGGCCTGCCACATTGTGGTGTGGACAGCACACTTCCATCTATAGCACTGGATGTACTGCCACTATGGGAGCACAAGTGTGCACAACCATGTGGACTCATCAGATGGTGTTGCTGACCTACACCCACATGCCTGATGCCCTACTTCAACGAGATGTTCCAGCACAGACAATATGCAGTCAAAGACAGACAGTGTCTCAGCCCACTGTTTGTTCACTACATCAGTTCACTACATCACTGAAGCGATCCGTGGCATCACCAGTGCGGTGGAGCCAGTCACGGATGTCAGATTGTGTTGTAGCCATAATCCTGGGCATCCATCTGGTGTTGCTTTCAGAACTTGCCTGTGCCTCTATGATGGCCCAAAACATGTGGTGAGTGACCCGTGATGTGACACCTGTGACAAGAGATGGATGGACAGCAGTCCTCCATCATGCACCCCTGTCCATCTGCCTGTGTGGGACCTCACCAGCTGTCTGGCTATGGCCAGTGTATACACTCATTGACGTCATGGTTGTGACACTGTCCTGTTCAATGTCACCACCGTCTGACTGTCTAATATCTGTGGCCTCTGGGGACTGAGTATATGTGGGCATACTGACTTTGTGTGGGGACAATGGGGGTAGAAGAGCAATGTCAACCTCTTTGACAGATACAGCCCACAACACCCCACCTGTACCTGACTATGGCCACCATCATCATCAGCAGAGTCTGATGGGACACTGACATCAGAATGTGAGGGGGACAGACTCCAACCCCCCTGTTCACCTGTGAGGAAGAAGACAAAATCACTACATTATTAACTGCACTATTATGTATGGAAATCCACACAGAGTCATACAGATGAGGAGCCACAACTGCATTACCAGTCCCACATCTTCTCATCACCGATCTCATGCACAACACACAAACACACAGCAACATACTCAGACAAGACAGGCCCTCTATAACATCCACTTTAGCTACATCTGGTGAATATTGCCAGTGCAATACACCTGTGAGTATGCAAGATGACATTGTATGTGAAAGAATTATACATAATACCCAGGAAACCTATCCTGAGAATAATATGCCTGATATAGTATCACTGCCACAGGTATGTACCATCTCCCTATTGTGTGTGAACAGGCATCTTGGAGTAATTACCTCCTGTATAGCAGGCTGCATACTTGTTCATAACTATAAGTGCAAACATGGTAATGATTGTACAAATACAGAGCTGTGATTACCCATTGTATTCACTGTAGTTAACTGCTCCAAAATGGAACATGCAGCTATTCTACTCTGGCTAAGCATAATAGTTGTGCCTAGAGCAAAATGTCTGTCCTTAACATTCTTAGGGTACATATGATCCGTAAAACAACAGTATCACACTTAGCAGTTACAGGACCACAGAGTCCACCCACACCTGATGGACCTATGAAAATGTGAGGGAGAAGTATGGTCAACAATACCAAATGTTGCAGTGTTAGCAGGTAATATGTGCGTATATCCACATGTACAGTAGCTAATGTGATACTGCCTACATTGCTGACATTCTGAGTATGTGTGCACAACTGTGCATTAAAACCAACCCCCCCCCAGTGCAGATAGACCTGAATACCATATACTGGTATGCAGACCATGCCACAATGACTGATACAGTATTACACTGAACAAAGTAAGCTTACCTGGATACTCCTCTGATGTGAATGTTGTAGCACCCACCTCCAGGGTGTATGAGCTGATGGATGCCTGGGAGCTGGTGGCTGATTCAAGGTTCACGAGGAATTCTACTGTGGCTGAGGGTGATTGTTCTGTTGCAGGCACTCCACCTTTGGCAGCACGATCCCTGGCCACAGTAGCTGCCTTTTGACATTTAGCAAAGACCATATCCATGGCCTGGTATCAGACCTGCTCATAGGTCCTGTTCTGTTGGCCCATTTGGTTAACCTCTCTGACAAGGTCACCTCACAATGTTGCATGCTGGTCATGATTTTGGCGACCCTGGAAAGTAAAATGTGATGATGCTCTCTGAGGCCATCTGGGATAACATCATTCTCTACAGCTGTGAATGGTGCATGCCTCCTGTGGTGCATCATTCCTAAAAGACAACAAGAGGGGAACACATTACATGGTCATCCAATATGTATAGACCCTGCACAACCAAAACATTTTGCACTATCCACCACTCCCTCACATGTCATACCCCACAGTCTATTAACACACAACATGTGTGGCTATCACCAAGATAGTAGCAATACTAGGTATATCCCTGTGTGCCATGACAGATTCTGCTGTATGTCTCTACACCCATCACTGCAGTCTACTGTGGTGTGTCCCCTAAAGTCAAAGTCCCACTAATATGTCATACAAGCACTGTCAGACAAATAGCTGTATGATATTACAACAAATATATGGGGGCAGTCCAGCAACACCATTGTGTCACAATGGCAGACAGCAGTGCAAACCTGCTGTAGTATATGTTCCCTGTAGGCATCATACCTCTCCACTACACAGATATTTGTGGCATGTGCATGTGTACCAAATAGATGTGGTCCTTTTGGAAAAAACATGTGGATGTCTGACAAATGGTTGACCATTTGTTGATGGTTGTTGTTATAAAATAGAGAATCTGGCTGTCACACACCAGACTCTTCAGAAAACACTTATGCTATAGTAATATCCATTAGTCTATTCATAGTCTTACTTTGTATGGCCAATATGTATACTCTGTCACTGAGTTTGGTCCTGCCCCCCCCGCATTAATTATAGCTATGACCTGAATTCCTGCTGTAGGTTGACAGGTATGTTAGCCATAGCTCTCAACCAATGAAGGACGGTTATCAGCAAAACAGTGACCTAGCCAGAGTACATCAGGGACAGTCAGGGATACCTTTACAATGTCAGAACTATTTATCTGTGACTCTGACAGACTGAGAAGATGTGAATTGCAGTACATTGTTTGATGTTACAGGAGTGTACACCCTTACTTAGTGTCATTATGTCTAACCCATAATCCACTAGCTTTGCTACAACTGCCAGCCATTATAGGAGGGAGTAACAGGGGCATAGCTGAGATTTGATTCAAAGCAGGGACAGATGAGAGGCATGCCTGTAACTGTTGGACTATCACCAACATGTCAATGCCATAGATGTACTGCAGACCTACTATTGTAATCCCTGTTCCCCACACCTCTATCCTCCCATTTGCATCCCATTATATGAGAACATCTATTACACACCTGGTAGAGTGAAGTAATCCTTTTTTGAAGTGTTCCTCTGCAAATAGCTTGCAAAACCATTGTCTGTGTGAGCAAAACAACATACAGACTGTTTCCCCAGAGGCAGTTGCTTGCCTTTTGTAGGTAATGCTCATTAACGGGTAATTCCCTCTGCACCAATATGAGGCTCAGACTTGCTAACTGCATCCAAAGCAACTGAGTTGCACTTTCATTAGCCATTGACACGGTACCATATTGCAATATTTAAGGCCTTCATGTAGGCCTGGGCCCCTTTCTTAGTCTTTGAGATGGACATCAGTGAGATGTGGAGACTATAGCATCACAGAGGATATGAACAAATGCAGTCCCCTTTTGTGATTTATGAGGTATGTTCACAGATTTGACTCATATGTTTGGCCAGTGTGCCATGACATTGTGATAATCTGGTGGTTTAGTATTACACATTGTGGGTTGAGGTTAGTAAGGAGAGAGAGAGAGAGAGAGAGACATGTGAGTGTCACATGTCATACCCATCAGAATATGCATGATAAAGCAGTAGCTGCTATTTTATCAGCTCACTATCTTTGTAGGGGCAAACTGTTGAATGTGTCATTATCGCTGGACCTTTGCCCCCCTCTTATGTATGGTTTTGTCTGGATCTGTTGTTCTAGGGGGTTGTGAGGTATGGAAGGTCGGTAACAGCTAGCTTAACATACAGCTGTGTATGCTGCAGGTTGCAGCTGTTGCTGTAGCCTAGGACACATAGTGGGAGTGTGAACACTTTGGAGGACAGAAAGCTATATGTGTAACTGTGGCAGCAGTGTCAGTCCTGTTAGTAAAGCAGAGCCAGGGTAAGGGCAACCTTTACAGTCCAATGGAAGTATGTGCTTAAGGTATATCCGTTATGCAACAGTGCCAATAACAGAGTAGTAGGTGACATATAGCTAGGCTATACGAATATGTGCAGTGTGTCCCTACCTGCAGACCTTTGACTTCCAAAACTGGGTAGCAGATAATTCAGTAGCAGTAACCTATGGGGATTAAAAGTGCAGAACTCAGTCATTACTTGCTGTCTTCATAACAATGTAATTGACATGCAACACACTGGATTCAAACCCAAAACTGTGTGTGACAAAATGTTCTGTATGCAAGCATTTAACAGGCTGAAATACTGAGTCAGTTCAGAAGCAGGTGTTGTTGCCAGATATATGTGCAGACATACAAGCTGTGACACACGTCTGCATCTATAAGTTTGTGCATGGCTTTGAAAGGCACTTGTTCTGCAGCAGGGTCCCAGTTGAACATATGTACTGCGCCATGGATGCCTTAGTGGGTGTGTTTAAAGATGTTGCAGGTAAAAGGGAGAATAAAGCTCGTTGGTTTACTAGCTGGTGTTTTTTTTCTTTGTTGCTAGCATTCTGGTCCCAGGTACACTCCCATTTTCTACATTAGGTTTGCTTTCAGTCTGCCAGTGGCAATCACTCTGTATTGCTGGAAACACCAATTTTAATCAAGATTTCTGTGGCCTCGTTGGTTAGCACAGTAGGCTGTAGTTGACAGGGGCCTAGGTTTGAGACATGGCAGGGGTGATCATTTTGTACATATGCCTAACACTGTGAGAAACACATAAGATCATTAAAGTACATTAAAGCACTTTTCCACAGGTTTGTGTGGTGTGCTGCTTAGCTCTACGCAAAACTGTGCTAAAAAAATTAAAAAGAAAAATGGGTTGATAGGACAGTGGTGAGTGAAATGGGGGTAAACAGGGGCAACACATATTAAAAGGCAGTACGGATGTGCAGGAAGGTTGTAGGAAAGAACCATAGCTTTCCATTTCTTGTACAGCAACAGCTCTGCATTTGACAGATTTTGTGGATGAATTTGGACAAAATAAATGTGTTGTCAAGCCAGTTGGACCAAATTATTTGTGTCCACTGGACATGTGTGTAAAATGTAGAGCTATTTATTGGGCAATTTTTGTGGGACAGGTACCTTTTTATATAAGGAGAGAGTAGAATGTTGGGGAAAGGATGTAGGTACATGTGGCCAGGTATGTTAGGTAGGAGAGGAGGCAATGCAGACAGACAAGACAACAGACAGGGGCAGTGTGTGACATATGAGGGGGTAAACACCTTGGATGGGGAGGGTGTTGTGGAATCTGAGAAGCATGTGCCTCCAGATCGCAGCAGCATGACTGACATCCCCATCCATTGGCAGTCAACACTCCTCCTTCACTGCCCCAAAGGTGGCTGTGCTGGAGGCTGAGTGCCAGGACAACCAGGCCCCACTAGCTTGTCAAGCCTGCCCTCAATCCAGAACAGGTGTTGTTCATAGCTCCTATGAACATTGCTGTGCACCATGGCTGGTAGTTGATCTTGAGTGACTACTGCCCTTCTGCCACCACTCCTGGGAGGCAATGAACCCTGTCCCCTGAAGCAGTTCTACCCAAAGGTGGTGCAGGGCCAGCAGAGGGGACACCACTGGTCTGGGTCCCAGACATGCTGGTACCTGATGCCATGGCCAGCTGAGGTAGGGTAAGCAGATCAGCAGGATCCGGCTTAACCTGTCATGCTGTGGTGATACAGGTATAGCAATGTGTATAGGTTAGTTATGCACAAAACATTTTTTTAGTAATAACAGTATGCCAGAATATTTGAAATAAACACATTTCAATGAATATTATATGGAACACAACAATAAATAACAAAACAGTCAGTATATTAACAGCATGCCAGTAACAGTTATGGCATAAGGCCAACAACATAGGTAATTTAACAAAATATGTTAATATGCAACCATTATAATACATAACAATAATAAAACACATGCCCCAAAATAAAGTTTAATGTAACAACAGATGTTAATAGTAAATCATAACCAATGGATAACAATAATAAATAAATGAAGATAAGGGGTTGGGAGAGAGAGAAATAAACAGTTCATTAATACCATTATAGTCTATTTTGTGGATAACAATACTGCTATCTACTCTACAGGTATGTCCTTTCTTTATGCCTACAAGTGGACTATAGCATGTACATACCTCTCAAGCTGTCCGGATGGGGCATTATGGGCCAAACCGTAACAACTGCGGAAAGTAAACTACACAGAACACTTGCACATCAGTGGACCTATATAACTACAAAGTTGTACTGTGGGCTGATGTAGTGAAACATTCCTGGTTAGATAATCATGTTTATGACAAATGTGTAACAGAGGGATTGCGCACTACTAATTACATTATGTGACAGCATGACACTTGAGAGACATGTATGTGTACAGTACAAAAACTATGCAACTATCATGCCTTGCTTGACAGGCATGGAGATAGAACCCAATAGGGGTGACTGCAGAGGACATCTGCATTGAATGTATTAATTGACTGCAGCAACCTTTAATGGACACTCCAGGCATATCGCCATATCAATGATTACACATTTTATTTATTTTCTTTTATTTTATTAGTATTATATTTATTTCCTTTATTTTATTCTGTATATTCACATGCGAGTTAATGATTTTAATAGTCTGTGATATCAAAGCACACAATTATTTACTCAGACTATGAGCTAACTCACTCATTTACCTGTAGTTCCTGTGGAGAGAAAATCTGTAATCATTACATGACTGATACCATAACATATAGTGCTACAGAAGACTGGATTTGAACCCTGGTCTGTGTATGGCAAAATTTACTTCATACAGAGCATTTAACAAACTGAGCTACTGAGTCACTGCTGCTTACTTCCTGACTGATATTTGCCTAGAGCTCACCTGGAACCAGTATATGACTTGGTAATAGTACAGTTTTATATTAGACTGCAGTGACAGTTGAACAGACATGCATGACATTCAAGCATGACAGTGATACTAGGTAACCTATACATTACTAAATAGCATGCAGGTGTACACAATATATTGTTAATGGGTTGAAATATCTGTGAAGTCTACAAACCATATCAGATTATTGGATTGGCTACCTCACCAATATATATTTGCAGACAGTATATTTGCAGTCTACAGCTATTACACTGTTATACTTGCCTGCAGTACTGTACATCAGAGTCTGAATCCATATAGCTGAAATGCAATGATTAAAACAGGGCAATCCTGTTATACACAATATACCTTGGGCGTTATTGCTATAGCATCATGTGTTATTGCAGAACAAGTGTCATAATTCATTTCTTGTATAACAGCTTTGAATCTACACTTCTTGCGCAACACTCTTTATTAGTTATACCTTGAGGCAGGTACTGATATTTATTTGTGTTTTTATTGCAGAACAGGTGTCATAATCAATTTTGTGCAAAACAGCCGTAATTCTACACATATTGCACAACACAGCTTTATTAGAGGTACTTTCATGCAGTTACTGGTAAAGATTCATGTTTTTATTGCACAACAGATGTTGTAATGCAAGTGTTGCAATCCAGCTGTAATTCTACAGTTATTGCAGTAGAAAATTTATTTTATTTATTTTATCAAGGTTAATCCTTTAAGTCTTCCCTGCTTATTGCACTACAGTTGGCAGTAGTCACTTATTGAAGTACAGGTCTACATTCACATTCATTACAAAATAATCTTTACTGTATGTATCAAAATCACAGTTAATGCTTTGCTCTTTCTTGCTTATTTGACTTTAGATTGCAAAATACATATGTACTCACCACACTCATGGTGCAACCTGGCCAAGCACCTAGCATGTGCCTCAACATTATGGGCTCTCTCCACTGCAGCTGTAGGGAGAGAAGCACACCATTATGCATACCTGTCTATCAAACATTCAGATTAGGTATTGGTGAAACAATGGTAACAGTACTTACATACTTGTGGGGAATTCCCTGCCTGAGCATCTTGGACCCAGGTGGCCAAGAGATCCCCCTTCCTACATTTCAGGTCATCATAGTGGTGATGGACCTGCTCAGCTGTGTGGGGAATACCTGTCTCACTGGTGAGCTCATGTGCCAGCTGGTCCCAGGCCTCTGCCTTGTACTCTAAGCCCTGGAACTCTTCCTACAGCAGCCTGTCATCATTGTTTTTACCAGGAGTCCATCCATGACCATGGACTCCTGAATGCCCCACCACCATACTCAGAAGTGCACACCCTCTCAAACGCCAGCCATAGTCAGTGCACAGTTTAAACTCCAGCATGTTATGCTGTATTCCCACCTAGTAAGCTTAATATAGCCTGTTTTCCCACCCTTACATGAGATTGGGCAATATTTAAAGATGCAGTGCATCACTTATCACTGTGCAAACCAGTGCAGCCCAACCAACCAGTGCTTAGCAGTGAGCAAACCAGCCAAGTGGTGCCAAGCAATGCATAAACAAATATTGTTTGAGCAGTGCTTAGCAGGTCTTAACAAGTCTTAGCAGAGCTTAGCTGAGTGCAGCACATCAGGATTTAAAAATAATTAACCTAATTTGTATTTGGAAAATTAATGCTTAATATCCATTCCAGTTATTCAAACCCTGCACCTACTGCATGTAAGACTGTAACTCTACCCATTTGGCTATGTGGATTGCTGCTAAACATTTACAAACATCTCTGAGCTAAGTTTAAGGACTGCTGAGCACTGTGCCATGTTGAGCAAACCCACTCAGCTGTGCTTAAACATGACCTTTTCATACATAATTGAATACGTCCAGTTTCTATTTTTAGGATATCTGGCACATTTCTTTTTTTTTTTCAAAACACACTTTGTTTTGATAAGTACAACAGGCATAATAAGAAAAACATATTGTTACAACAATAAGTGGATTGAACTTGAACATTAATGCATAAGTGATCAAAAATGATAACCTATATACATAAGTGCCAATACGCACAGAGGAGAGAGGGAAATGCTACAAAAATGGAAATCTCCAAATGCTACATTTATAAGGTAGTGTAGATACAACATCTACCATACTGCAATTCACCCCAGCCAACAAACAGAGTACTGAAGAAATGGGGGAAACTAAGAAACAAACACATCCATGACCAAGATCAAAAAGGGAGACCTGCACCAGAGGCAGGGTGACCTGGTTAATAGAATTTATGATGGGCAAGGGGTGTGAAATGTCATATAGGAAGTACTCATTAGTCATCAGTCAGAAGAAGAAAAATAAAATCCCATAATTCCTGGTATGAAGCCCGTTTGCGGGGATTAATTATTAGCAGTTTTTGAGAAGTGATATATTTGATTGCCAGTTTCTTAAAGTCTCTCCAGGACAGTTTGGAGCGGTCAATCCAGTGCTTGGTAATGTCAAATTTTATTAGGAGACAAAGTGTAATTAGGGCTCTAAGTTTAAGTTTGGGCATGCTAAGTCTGGTAATGTGTAGTAAAGCCATTTCCCAGGATACGGTAGATTTATGATAACCCATTATGTCCAGCATTACCTTGACTGAGCACCAAATACTGTGAAAGTATCTACAAAACCACAAAATGTGAATGATATCAGCATTGGGGTAAGAACAACAGGAGCATGAAGTGGATACATTCGGATCAAATTTGTTCAAGTTGACCGGAGTTAGATATAAGTTGTTTGTAATCATAAATTGTGTATACAAAAGTTTTTTATAGGGAGAATACCTAAGAGTAGATTTTATTGACAGTAATTTCTGCTGTGGCGAGAGACTTGAACCCTGTTGCTCCCAGTAATCTGCAAGAATAATTTTCCCTTGATTTAGAAATGAGGAAAAGGTTCTGTAGGCTATAGAAAGCATGTTTTTCATACTAACTAAGTTTTGTAATAGGGTGGCCACTCGGTTATGTTCAACATCAGAACTGGGATAACTGTGGAGAAAGGATGAGGTAAGCTCTCTTAATTGCCTCAGGACAATAGTATATTTTTGGGCAGAGCCAAAGAAGTGATGATCTGTTAGTGAGAAATGGCCGAATTTATGAATATCCCATAAGATAAAGTCCTTAATTAATGGATAATTCCTCAAATTGACCATTTTACCGTTTAGGTTTAAATTCGGGTTAAAATGAATAGGTTGAAATAGAAGAAGAGCATTTCCTAGGTTAAGAGATTGGAACAGCTCCTGAAAAGTCTTAAACAACCCCTTCAGGGAATGATGTAACTTTAGTTTCTTAAGGTTTAATTTACTTACGAAAGGTAAAGCTTTAGGGTTAAGATCATTATTAATGGCATGGTTATACCACAATTTGACCCACAAAGGAGTCCAAGTAGAAGAGCTTGGTTGATGCAATAGCAAATATCCTATTCGCGTGAATGATTCTGTAATATAAAGTGAGATTGGGCATCGTCAGGCCCCCTAGAGATTTAGGTAAAATAAGTCTTTGGTATGAGATTCTTACCGACTTGAGGTGCCAAATGAATTTTGCGAGAGCTTTGTGAATTCTGTTAAAGAAAAGATTTGAAGCCGAAGAAAGAGAAGAGTTGAGATGGTAGAGGAGCTTAGGGAGAATATTCATTTTAATGATAGAGGTTTTAGTTAACATAGGGAGTTTTAACTGTTGCCATCTCGAAATGTCTTGGGAGATAGAAAGCCAGGCTTTTGATAAGTTGGATTGTAGAAGAGAAGAGGAAGAGTGGTCATAAGAAACTCTTAGATATTTAAGAGCATAATCTGTACGAAAGGAAAGATCAGGAAAGAGATATTGTTTATGTGCTATAGGATTAATCGGGAAAATAAAGGATTTATTTTGGTTGATTTGATAGTCTGAGATAGAGGCAAAGGTATTCAAGGATTCAACTATCTTTTTAGTATCAGATAGAAGATGTTCAAAGTAAAGATTCAGGTCATCAGCAAAAGCCGTAAAACTAATGTTAGTGTTGAGAATTTTAGGAATTGAGTGATAAGTTTTTTTGTGAGATATACAGGAAAAAGGTTTCTAAATATAAGTTAAAGAGCAGCGGAGATAGAGGGCACCCCTGTCTAGTACCATTTGCTATCTTTATCGGTTGAGAATATTGCTTATTTATATGTAAACATGTATAGGAGCTACTGTATAATGTTTTGATAATATTGATAAAGTCAGGGGGGATATCAAAGCCAGACAAAGCCAAAAACAAAAAGTTCCAGTTTACCCGATCGAAGGCCTTACAAGCATCCAACACCATGGCATATCTAGGGTTTTTTCTTTTTTGGTGAGATTTATCATGGTTTCTAACATTAAGGTATTGTCCCACGTATGTCTGTTAGGCATAAAGCCCGCTTGTTCTGGAGAAATTAAGGTATGTATAGTTTTTTTAAGTCTGTTGGCTAGAATGGTCGAGATAATTTTTATGTCCACATTCATAAGGGAGATTGGCCTATAGTTATTTAAGTTAGAGCTATCCAGACTGCTTTTAGGAATTAGTATAGTTTTAGAGTGATTGATGTATAGGTCTGTTATACCTTTATTAGGAAAGGATTCATAAAGTTTAAGCAGGATGGGAGCAAGGGTAGTTTTAAATGTTTTTTAGAAATCAGAGGAATAGCCATCAGGGCCTGAAGCTTTCCCTAGCTTAAGGTTATCAATGGCCTCCAGAATTTCTGACATTGCTAGCGGAGCTGAAAGGAAACTTTTCTGAGACTCGGTTAATTTTGGGAAGGTAAGTTTGTTCAGGAATTTTTCCATTTCATCACAAGTAGGAAGCATGTTATTACTAGCATAGATATCTGAGTAGATTTGGTGAAAAAGTTGGACAATCTGTGCGTCAGATATATAAAGCGTGTAATTATGGTAAATGAAAGTGATTTAGGGGATTTAGGCATGTTATCTATTAGCCTGGCTAGAGCTTTAGAAGGGGTTAGTAAGGATTCAGAATATCTAGAAATATATCTTAATTCTTGGAGGGAAAGGTTAGATTGATGGAAATCAAACAGTTCTTTTTGTGTAATTTGCAGCTCTTTTTCAGTGTCTAAGGAGTAGTTAGCTAAGTGTTTGTCGTCCAAAGTCTTAATCTCTGTCACTAGGTTGTTTACCTTTTCTTTATTCAGTTTTTTGAAAAAGCTGGCTTTCCTGATAAGGATTCCCCTAATCACAGCTTTACATGCCGCCCATCTAATATCAAAAGGGATATCACTGTCACGAGAAGCAGAGAAGAGTTCTTTTAGAGTAAAAGTAATTTCTTCAATTAGTAGCTGATCTTTTAGTAAATTACTGTTAAGAGACCAGTTATAAGCTTTATAAGATGGGGACGAGTTGAGTGTAAAACCTATCTCTAAGATTAACCTTGAATGATCAGAAAGAAATCTAGGTTCAGTTAAAAATTTGATTTGCCTTTTAGCTAAAATGTTAGATATTAGAAAAAAGTCTACACGAGACCAGGAGTGGAGACATTTGGAAAAGTAAGTAAAAAAGTTATTAGTCCCAGAGTCGCATCCAAATGAAACTGGGTCCATCAAATCAAAATCAAGTATTAACTCTCTCAGTGCTATAGAATCCTGAGTATTTATAACTTTAGCCTTACTTGAGCGGCCCATGATAGGGTCTAAGACCATATTCCAATCCCCACCTAGGACAAGTATGTGGTTTGGAAACTTGAGTAAGGAATTATAAACTTTCATGATGAATTCTTGTTGCCCTGAGCATGGACCATATAGATTTAGAAATAACACAGGTTTACTTAGATTATGTGATACACATGTAAAATAACACCACCTCCCATCTTGCTCAGCCCCTTTTCCACAATCGTAGGTTTAAAGGAATTTTTGATAATGATCGCCACCCCCTTGGAATTATGACTCACGCCCGATGGGATAATGTCTCTAATCCATTTTCTATTTTTTTTCTTGGCCCACTCTTCATTTAACATATGTGTTTCCTGGAGAAAACAAAGGTCCAACTGAGACTTGCATAAAAGATGCAACACCAGATTTGTCTTGCTTTTCTCATGAATCCCTCTAACATTCCAGGAAGAAATATTCCAAACTTTATCCATGAGTATTTGGAGTCAGTTTAAAACTATAAAAGTCTTTGATGTGTAAGATAAGTAATAAAGAGTAATCTCTGGTAGAATTGCAGTATGTAGCATTATAGAAAATAAGGCACAAAACTCACTCAATTTTATCCCCGTGCCTAACCACATAACCCCTACAATTGAGAGACAAAAGAAACAAAATACACTAAGTGAACATGAACCTAACATACATTTAGAGATTAAAAAGAAAAAAAAGAAAAATAAAGACCCAACAATATTTACAAGCAATATACAACATCAATGTAATTCCAATGAAGCCATCAGCAACCCTACTTAACAAATCCAAATAGCTTTCAAAAACTGTATAATAACCTGAAAAAAGGTGGTCAACTAATTAAAATTAGACCCAGTATAATAATTTGAATAATCTCTGGTTGACGTACTCTAATATAACTAAAATTAAACAAACATATAAGGTAAACAAAGCTCAAGAGGTTTCTAGTAAATGTACAGTCGAAGCAATTAGTTTAATGAATGAAGTTTCTCTTGAGCAACCACTAATATACTTATAAAAGGATATAACCAGGTTTCCCCAGCTATAAATAATAGTGGGAGAGAACAATCCCAGAAAAAAATGACACTTCTACATACGCTAGTCCATCATAGCTTTTGTCAGTCCAAGCTGTAAACACCCTGATGCCAAGGGATATGAGTAAATACCCTAGAGACTAGCGACAGACAAGTTAAAATTAGGCAACGTCTAATATAACAGGCATCTGACCCGATCTGGCCGAGCAGAACGAGGCCCGAGAGCCCAAAGGGTAAAGTGTGTTGGCTCTGCCATACATAACAACTGTGCTGAAGGAAATCAAGGGAAGATAATAGCTCTCACCCTTCCTTTCCAAATAGACAAGCTTCTAACAAGTTTTTGATTATCGGATCATCCAGGTGTAAATGAACACCGCAGCTATTGACGATACCACTTTCCAGGTTGAGCACCGCATTCTAGGACTACAAAGGATGTATGCCACCAAACGTCCGGCTTCAGAGGTGCATCAGTCAAGTCCCGGACCAACCGCCATTTTCATGGATCCCCAGTGCAACTGGAACTAAAGAGACATTCCTAGCATAGCATGGACGACTCAGGAGCTAACTAATAAAATGGCAAGTTATAGATTTATGTGAATAAAGACATGATGACTGCAATGATGATCAAAAAGGCTGTAAGAGCCTCTGGTAGGAGAGACGAGGTAGTCGGGGGCTTCACTGAATAGTTGGAGTCGAACCAAAGCATTTGGCAAAGATAGAGTCCATTTCTTTGGGTGAGGACATAAAGAATTTTGTTTCTTTGTAGGTAAATAACAAAGAGCAAGGAAATTTCATTTGGAACTTGATTTTGTGTGAAATAAGGTCGACACAGTAGGGGGGAAGATTGCGGTGTTTCTCTCTTATTTCAAGGGGTAAGTCTTGGGAGATGACAATGTTTTGGTTATTCCAAGTAAAATGATTTTTCTTATAAGCTGATAGAATAGTTTGCACATCCTGATGGTTAAGCATTTTGACATAGATAGGTCTTGGGATTGCGGAGATTTGTTATTTCCGCAATGCTCTGTGCACTCTCTCAATGATATATTTAGCTGGCGGGCTTCTCTCATGACATAAGTTGCTAAAGATTTGTGCATTAACTTCAAGAAGTTGATTTTGTTCGTACTTCTCAGATAGACCCCTAATAATCAGATTGTTCCTCCTACTTCTAGCCTCTAGATCAAGGATTTTTGTTTGCATGTAATAGATCGTTTTGTCTTTCGTTTTTAATTCCTCTTTTATGTGTTCGATTTCTATCTCATTAGATTTAGATCTTCCATCAACAAGATCTAGATGGTCAGCTATTTTATTGATCGAGGAGCCGAAAGAGCTCATTTTCATGGTTAATTCTTGGATGGCCGCTTGCAGAGGTAACAGAGTGCTTTTCAGCTCATCCAGTTGTAGCGATCCATCGGCCTTCTGTTTAATCGGATCCTTTGGCTGCTCCTGCATGGATTTGGATGATCTCAACCTCTTTGCCTCTTTTTCTGGTGATGTGGAGATGGCTGATAGTTTGGATTTTGTGGTTTGAATATCCATAGTTTCAGCTTCCTGTGGCATTGTAATCTCTGACTCTATCCTCATGGGTGCTGTCAGTTATTCCGTTGCTGAAAGTTTGGGCCTGTATAGAACCACGTGTACCTTTGTTAGCTTTCAGTTGCTGGTTGAAATAAGCAGGACTAGAGTACTAAAACTATTAGTTTAGTGTAAATTCCTTATATATTTAAAAATTGAAACATAGAAATTCAATGGTACAAGGTCGTAGCCTATGTAATCTTGAGTTTGTAAGGTTAACCTACTAGATGGAGATGGAGCTAAGACGAGATGGTGCTTCTCAGACGACCACCATCTTAGAATCCAGGATAGCTGGCACATTTCACTTGCTGCGCTCTGCTCCGCTCCTTGCAAACATGCTTTATATAAAAAATAAAAAAAATATTAAATTACATTGCCAGAATGCGGTTGGACAGTGCAGGTAGTGTGTGTTGCTCTGCGGACACAGCATCATACTCCCTACACTGATTCAATAACCATGCTCCACGGCTCTCCCTCGGCAATGTGCCATGATTAATATGCATGGTGCGCTGCCAGGAGGGGAACCACATGTATATGGACACAGTAACATTCCATGTAGGCTCTACATTATGCCTACATGGATTTTATTAAATCTAGGGGAGCATGTTTAGCACTTCAACCTCCTGAAAAAGAAAACTTAATTAGTCATGTCATTTTTATTTCACAGCAGTATTAAATATTTTTCTTCAACTGCGTAAAGTGCATCAGAATAAAGTGATTATGTGTACATATATCTCCATATGTAAGTCATAATTTCATCCAAAATTATTGTTTGTCCTTATGCTTTTCTTTTTAATAGCAGGAATACAGTTCTATAGAACATTAAATGAGTCTATCAATGGAAGGCATAATTCTGTTTGTTTTGTTTGTTTTTTATTAAAAACAAGGTTTGAATGCTTAATTAAATTATTTATGTTTGAATTATTTATTATTTTAAAACTAATTTATGTATTGTAAAAATGACAAATGCTTTGTTTGGTTCTTTTCTTGAAGTACCTGCCAGAATTCTGAATGCTCCTGTTTCCAAGAATGTTTCCTTTGGTTCAGATATAATGTTGCAATGTACAGCCACAGGCATTCCAGTTCCCAGCATCACATGGCTTGACAGTGGAAAAGCAGTAAGTAAAAGTGAAAATAAAGTTTGCTAATTGTAGAACAAGTTCATGATTTATACACAGACTCATCTGTGGTCATGCTAATAATGGGAAAGCAATTTGTATCCAACACTAAACTTTGACACCAAATTGCAAAAAAACAGGTTGTTTCTTGTTGACAACTTAATGTAAGGATAGTTTATGACATCCATTAATAACCTCCAGTTAAACCAAGTCAAATGACTTTTTAATGAATATGAGATCTACATTGCTTTTATCAGTCTTTGCGGTTTTAGTAGACTGCTTAATAACCAGCAAATGCCTCCTACACATTTCACTATGAATAAACAAGTCAAATGAAATGTTTTACTAATTTTTAAAGTGCAGAAAATAGTTTACAAGCTTCATGTATATTGAACTGCTAAGATGCATCCTGTTTGTTTAGCAGGCATACAACAGTTGTACGAGTCTTCACTTCAGTATGTGTCTATTAAAGTGTCTATAAATAATGCTGTTAATGATTTGAAAAATGTGTGTTAATTATGCATAGTTTGATGTAAGAATCAGTGGTATTACTATGAAAGATGGTCAGGAAACAAATTCATAACTATTGTTTAATATAGCAATAACCCACGCCTGGGTGTGGGTAATGCTGGATTTACCCACGGTTGGCGTGGTTTGGTCACGAGGGTGAAGCCCGAGGGACCAAACAAAGCCAACCATGGGTAAATCCAGCATTATCCACAACCAGAAGTGGGTTATTGCTATTATATAATGACATTATTTAAGAAAAAAAATAATTACTTTTCTTAAATAATGGCATTGTATAATGCCTCCTTGCTGCCCTTCCGCAGCTGTCTGGTATTCTGCGGCAGTTCTGATGTACTGCGCATGCGTATGCCTACGCAGTACATCAGAGCTGTGGGCAAAAGCAATGGAGAAAGCAAGATCTCCGTTGCTTTTTACAAACTGTTTCGCTATGTTAAATGGGTGTAACATAGCGAGACAGCTTTAAAAAAAGCAACGGAGTCTCCGTTGCTTTTTTAAAAGCTGTCTCGCCATGTTAAACCCATTTAACATAGCGAGACAGTTTTGAAAAAAGCAATGGAGAAAGCAAGATCTCCGTTGCTTTTTAAAGTGTCTCACTATGTTAAATGGGCTTAACATAGCGAGACAGCTTTAAAAAAAGCAACGGAAATGCTCCGTTGCTTTTTTTAAAAGCTGTCTCACTATGTTAAACTCATTTAACATAGCGAGACAGGCTGTAAACAGCAATGGAGATCTTGCGTTCTCTGTTGCTGTAAAAAAAAAACGAGTTATACTGATGGAAAAAGTCCAGGGGACCGGACCTTTTTCCATTACTATAATTCCGATTTACAACGTGCATGCTGACCAATCAGTATGCACATTTTGGAATATTAATGGGGGGTCATAGTATAATATCTAACAAATTACCTTATCGCCTGTCATTCAGCTGTGTAGCTGTAAGAGCATGAGTGATAGGAGTTCAGGTATGTGAATGAATAGTTGACATACCTCTAGTCATTTCTTCTGGGACTCTAACTGTGAGGACTGACAGATTTAAAATACTATTTACCATTTATTTTAGTGATGGTTACATACAGGAGTAATTATAGAGATTATTAGCTGCCACGTTTAGTGGGTTGAGAACCTACTGCCTGAGCAGGATTTTGTTGTGTGGAATTTGTTTGCAGGATATTGAGCAGAGAGGAAGTAGAGTGAGCGTAGAGTGAGCAGCAGCCTCTGTTTTCTTCATATTCAAGCTGTCTTAATACTGTGTGTGTGTGTGTGTGTGTGTGTGTGTGTGTGTGTGTGTGTGTGTGTGTGTGTGTGTGTGTGTGTGTGTGTGTGTGTGTGTGTGTGTGTGTGTGAGACAATGTGTATGTGTGTGTGTGTGAGACAGTGTGTGTGTGTGTGTGTGTGTGTGTGTGAGAGACAATGTGCATGTGTGTGTGTGTGTGTGTGTGTGTGTGTGTGTGTGTGTGACAATGTGTGTGTGTGTGTGTCTGTGTGTGTGTGTGTGTGTGTATGTGTGTGTGTGTGTGTGCGTGTGTGTGTGTGTGTGTGTGTGTGACAATGTGCATGTGTGTGTGTGTGTGTGTGTGTGTGTGTGTGTGTGTGTGTGTGTGTGAGAGAGAGAGTGTGCGATATGATCTTTTACAGATAAGTTTAGTTGCAGGTGTATGAGAAGTGTATCATCCACAATGTAAGAGGGAGTCTAATCTCCGCTGTCAAAAAATATAACATTTTGTTTTTATCTTTTTGGGGAAATAGTTTGGTATGTACTTGCCAATAGTTTGGTAAGTAACTGGTCATTTTTGTATATTAGTCAGTAAGTAATTACTGCTGAAAGCCAACATACCAAGAAACTTTCTTCTGTTATTGTACCCTCCCATTTGAAGGCTTTATGTAGCTGGTGCTGTGTATGTTCAGGAAAATTCCTACTGGGTGATAAGAGTCTGAAATGCTGCTGTCAAATGTTCCTTGTACAGATACAAGTATGACCAATATATTTGTATGTCATGATACTTCAACATTTTGAGATACACTATTTTTTATATTTATTTATTTAGTTAGTCAGATGGTTATTTTATTAAGTGGGTAAGTGTGCTGGTCTACTGACCCTTTTCAGTCACGTTCCAGGAGAAAACAAGTAAAACCAACATACAAAGTATAGAAATATAACATAAAATATCAGTAACAATTTATAAATATAAAACAAATAAGTGCAACTATATACAACTGAGTAAATATTGTATAGATACAAATAAAGGGAGACAACCTGCATGCAAAAATAACTTGGTTAGATGCACAAGCTGTAAGTCATGTGTACTATAATGGTAAGCATTTCAGAATTTGCATTATTGTAGATGAATGGGAAGCATCTCCTTTGCAGACAGGAGAATGCATGCTAGCATGCAGATAGATGCTTATTTTGGAGGTGAGCCTTTAATGCGTTTTTGAATTCCAGTTGAATGACACCCAGTGGGAGCATGAAGTATTACACCTGTGGATTGTAAACCTGTATGGATAGGAAGGACTATGAAGATACATGTAGCTGTAACAGGTAGCATGTGCTGGAGCTTGGAGGCCAACCATGAAGGAGGAAGAGAGGGATGGTCCATTAAGAGAAGAGGTAGTACAAACTGCCCCTCCCCCCACCACCACCACCACATGACTCTTGTTTAGGAATGAAAGGATAGATTGAGCTACCTGGGCAGGAAGCAATGGGTTGTGGGGCTGTTGTTGGGAAGCCAGACCGTTTCCTTACAGAATGAATTGGCCAGTAAGGTACAGATAGAGTAAACATCAGGATGGTCCTGTGGAGGGAATAAAAAAAGACAAATGGAAGTATTAAGTGTAGAAAATAAATCAAGCCATTTCAGAAACTTACAGAGCAAATGCAACATGTTTGTTGAAAGCCATAAAATGAAACTTACTTTATCTGATTATGAAAATAATATTGATGATTATGATTAAACATGTGGAAAATATATTATTATTATTATTATTCCTTTAGCCCTAAGCAAATGACTTTGGCATGAACAATATGTCATATGGTTATTTATAATGCATGTTTTACATGACTGTGTATGTGGGCTGATGAGCTTGATGTTTGAAACTGTGTCGCTTATAATAAGGAAGCAAGGTGTGAATACTGCCTCTGTGTTTTCATTTTAACTGCCAGACAAAGAAGAATAAAATACCATTTGCTAGAGTTCCTCTTCTAAAGATAAAATACTAGGAAATTACAGTTTCAGTTTTACTGATATTGTAACATATACAGTGCTGCAAAAATTAATGAATTATAGTTTATGGAGCAAAATTATGCATATTAAATTATTTTTGAATACAGACAGATGTATGTTACATATCTTGTCTAATGAAGTTCAGTGATATGAACAAAAACACTTGTCTTGTTTTATATATAGTGTACAGTTTAGAATGGCAGCTACCCTGGGTAACTGACCACCAAAAAGACAAGCCAAATACAATCTGAGTAATTTGACAGGGTAGCAGTAATTATTTTATGGTCAAAAGAGGAGTACTTGAAAGATTTAACAGCATTATGAAAGCTAGTGCTGAAGGATGCTAAAAAAGTAGATTATTGGGGACTGGCCCTTTAAGCAAGCTCACCTGAGTTAATGGGGACTGGCCCTTTCATCAAGCTCACCTGGGTTAATAGGGACTAGCCCTTTAAGCAAACTCACCTGGGTTAATGGGGACTGGCCCTTTAAGCAAGCTTGCCTAGGTTAATGGGGACTAGCCCTTTAAGCAAACTTGTCTGGGTTAATGTGACTGGCCCTTTAAGCAAGCTCACCTAAGAAATTAGCAGTGACCTTCTTTTATCTAAGGAGAATGTAGGCACAACAAATCTTTAGTCATTGGGAAGTTGAGTGGAGACTTGACCACTTGGTTGTGGAATTGTTTGTCATCAAAAAGGACTTTGATTATGGGCCAACTGGCTCTGAGGTTGAAGTCCTGAGTAGGGTCTATATTTCCCAGTGAAACTCCTGGAAGCAGAAAACACCAAAGGTAGTCTGATAAACAGACTTTGTTGTCACATTCCAGATGGTGAGATTTTTAAACTTCTATTGGAGTAACTTAGATACTTTGTAACTTTTCTTGGAGTAATGCGTATCTATTTTTCCTGAGTGTATTGCTGTGGTTTTGTAGCATGGGGAGGAGACTATACTCCATAAAGACTGTTCTACAGGTCTGTGTTGGCAATGTGCAGTTCCAGAAAGACTATTAGTTGTGTAAAAGATAATTCTAAATACCTGTTTGAGCTGTTGCTGCAAACATGACAAAATGGACTGGATTTTTATTTTGCTATAACTTTCATCACTACTTATTTTTTCTGAAGTGAGGCATGTTTATCTTCTTTAAAGTATTATGCATAAAAAATCACAAAATATATTCATGTATACATACACATACACACAAACACACACACATATATATGTATATATATATATATATATATATATATATATATATATATATATATATATATATATATATATATATATATATATATATATATATATATATATATATATATATATATATATATATATATATGTGTGTGTGTGTGTGTGTGTGGATTCACTTCATAATCTTGAAATACTGAAATCTCAAATTTCAGTTTTTCGAGACCATGAAATCGAATCCATACAACACCGAAACAGAAAAACCGCGAAGCCCAAAACCGTGAAATTCAAAACACCTAAAACACAGCACACACCAGACCAAACATATACCACAACACCCACATCACAACATAAAAAAGCAAAACATTACACATCCACAAACCTACAACACAAATAAGTTCAAAGCACATTAAAGGAATGAATACTTAACACCACATTAAAGGTTTTGAAGTAATTTTATTCATAGTTTTATTTTTTTATTTTTTCGCTCTAGTAGTGTTTTCAGAAGTTTTTGGTGGGATATATATATATATATATATATATATATATATATATATATATATATATATATATATATATATATATATATATATATATATATATATATATATATATTGAGAGAGATACATATACATACATACATGCACACACACACATACATATATGTAAACATACATATATATATTCAAATAAATATAAAGGGATATGCTTTGAAATAATGAAATAATGACGTACAGAAACATTAAATGAAAAGACATTGATCCAAAAGAATTGAAAAACAAATCAACAAAAAAATATATATATCAGTACCAATTTATGTAAAACTAAGATAATTTTTCAGAAGCAGGTTTATAACTGTTGGATTTGAGATTGCTTGATTACTTTAGGGGATGATTTTGTAAAAGATCTTTATTATTATCAGGAGTCCCTGAGAAGGTTTGGGGAGTTAATAGTGAATGTAAAGAGATGGCTGATAGATCACAATTTACCAAGTGGCATTAGAATAATGTCTGCCAAATTTAATGTGAAATAAAAGGTGTTGGAAGACAGTCTGTGTTTAAATATAGGCAATAATGGCAAAAACAGGAGCATAGAACATATATTTTTATAGTGTACAGTTCATAAAAACATTCACTGCGGTGGTGGTGCTGCAGTAGCGTTGTCGCCTCACAGTAAGATGCTGTCCTGTTCGATTCTCAGCTAGAGCGTCTTCTGTGTGGAGACATGCGTGAATGGGCGTACCTTCGTTGAAGGTTGTGTGTCAGAGCTGGCAACTCGGCACGTAAAAATGTACTGCCAATCATTAGCGGACCAGAGTTCCACTGTTGCGACCCCTAACCAGGAAAAGCCAAAAGATACAACAACATTTACTGCGGTGGTGGTGCTGCGGTAGCGTTGTCACCTCACAGTAAGACGCTGTCCTGTTCGATTCTCAGCTAGAGCGTCTTCTGTGTGGAGACATGTGTGAATGGGTGTACCTTTGTTGAAGGTTGTGCATCAGAGCTGGCAACTCGGCATATAAAAATCTACTGGCAATCATTAGCGGACCGGAGTTCCGCTGTGGCGACCCCTAACCGGGAAAAGCTGAAAGACACAACAACAGTTCATAAAAACATTCGCTCTTAATATTCTTCAAGGCTCAGATAATTTTGAATGCTATCATGACAGCATTTTATTTTGTTTTGTTTTGGGCAGTTGAAATGTTTGGCGTCATTTTATTTCAAATGCTCTGCTGGCTTTGATAGAAATTTGAATGATGAGGCAAGGTAAAACTCATAGTATCAAATACAATATATCAGTGTGCATATCTGCATGCTAAAGAGCATTAAAGAAAAGCTGTATGCTGTACTTAGTAAGGAATTAACATCAAATTGCAAACTGTATCTTGGGCAGTTTGGTTTCACTGGTATAATATTTTGTAATTGTGGGATGTCTTGCGAAATTAACCAGTAGTTTTATATGATCTCTTGTACTGAACATGTGCTCTTGTTATAGGTTAGCATGCACCGTGACATGTTTGTGGGTTGTTTAATTTTTGATGGCTGATGACAAGTATATAGTATTGGTTTATATTCTGAATCACATAAACTAATGACTTTTTCTTGTATTTGTAATATTTCCCTTATCATTATAGCCTCGAGAGATAAAGTCTTACTCAGTGGTACAAAGTTGTATTATCATCAAGTCATCATCAGTGTTAAGTTTAGCAACCCACAGAATCTGATGTTTGGTACATTCTTAGAAATAAAATTAGGGTGCATGCTTGTTTGATGAACATACATATGTATTCTCCTTCACAGGTTTCTTATATAGCTCAGTCTGAAATTCCTCTTCCTGATTGTTTATGAGTGAAATGTCCAGAAAGTTAATCTGATTGGTTGATATTTGCTTCTTAAAGCTAAGAAACTCTGTGTAATGAAAAATATAACTGAAGAAATCAGGATGCCTCTGAGCCATGCCAAACAAAAAAAATCATCTACAAACCTTCAGTAGAATTTTATTTGAGGTTAATAAGGATTCACATCTGAAAGTATATGTTGCTTTTCCCATCTATACATTATGATGTTAGCATATGAATTTACTACTGGCGTGCCCATGGCAATGCCATAAACAATTGTATTTGGAAAATGAGCACATTATTGGTTAGGGCCTGTGTTAATAGTTCACAGAGCAAAGCAATGTATTCCTGTGAGTATGTAGAACATGTGTTAAGATATTCAGCCACATGTTGTATTCCAATATGATTTGGTATCATGGTGAAAAGTGAATTAACATCTAATGTAATAAAGATGCACTCTCTTAAGTCTTGTGCTTTTAATCTTGAGATTTGTTGGAGAAAGTCCTTAGTATTTTTAATAGTTGTGCCAGTATGTTCAAGACCGATCTTTAGTTTTCCATCCAAAAATTTAGAAATGGACTCCATGATCCAGCCTCTGGCTGAGAAGATTGGTCACATGGGGGGATTTGTAATGGATTTATGTATTTTGGGAATTCTGTATATGAAGGGAATGTGTGGTGAAGTAGTTATTAAATATTTGTTTAAAGTAGTGTCTATGCATTTATCAGAGTGTAACTTGTTCAGAAAGTCTGTCAGAGACTTAACAATTACTGTGCATTCCCTTCTAGTTATTGGCTCGTATTCCATAGTTTCAAACATCTGTTGCATTGCATCCAGATGGGATGACATTTTTAGAACCACAGCACCACCTCTTTTATCGGCTCTTTTAATGATGATCTCTTTATTGTTCTGAAGAGACTCAATGGCTTTGAACTGGTCATGTGTTAAGTTGTGAAATGACCTTGGTTGTTTTAACTGATACAACTGATAGATCTCCTTTTCTACAGCCTTCTCAAATGCTTGTAAAATCACATTATTTGGAGGTATGAAAGTACTGTTCCTTCTATATTGACTTGGTGTAGGACTCATTTTAGAGTCAATCTATCTGAAGAAGCACATGGATAGGTGTGAAAGTGCTTGTCTTTCTCTTGGATGTTTTTAACATTTTTATACTGTTATAGTTAGCATTTTTATGCTGTTTTATTAAATTTTGGAACTGCTACTTCATTAGATTCAGCTGTGTTGATTGGTTATTCTTCTTCTTGGATTGTTTGACTTGTGTTTAATCAGTCTTTATCCACCTGCCTTGGTTTGCCTTTCTTGTCAGATCATACAAAAGTACTGGCTAATTTTGCAAGTCATTCCACAATTACTTAGTGTTATGCTGCGGGAGCGTTGTCGCCTCACAGCAAGACGTTGTCGCGTTCAACTCTCAGCTAGAGCGTCTTCTGTGTGGAGGCATGCGTGAATGGGCGTGCCTTCGTTGAAGGTTGTGCATCAGGGCCGGTAACCTGGCACGTAAAAATCCACTACCAAACATTAGCTGACCGGAGTTCCGCTGTGGCGACCCCTAACCGGGATAAGCCGAAAGACACAACAACAACAACAACATACCAGTGCAACCACACTTTGGATATAAAAGATCAGCCAACCTGAAAAACAGACTGCTATAAGGAACAAACCAAGGATTTTCAATTTCATAGCAAGAAGAAGGGGACCTTTAAATGTAATAAATGCATCTGTTGTTCATGCACATACACTGAAAAATCTTTCAGACATCCAGTATATGATGGAGACTTTGTGATAAATTCATATGATAACTGTGAAATGCAGCATCTAGTTTATTTAGCCAAGAATACTTTGAAGACAGCTTGGTACAGCAGTTTGAATCTCACACCTGCATCTTGACATCCCCTGAGAAACTATAAAAATCAATCAGAGGAGGTTAGAAAGGATTCAGAAGAAAGATTTGATAAGCAATTCACAAAAAACAATGGAAGGATATATGTATATCTCCCAAATGTGCAACAAAATCTAGAAGATTTAGGATGTTTGCTTGGAAATGTTTACACAGATATATTTTATACTCCAAGCAGACTCCAGAGAATGTTTCCTCAGTTAGACAGCAAATGGAGGTGTGATGGGGAAGAAAGTGGTACTTCACATCATGTTTTCTGGGGAGTGCAGTGGGTTGGCACACTTTTGGGGAGTGCAGTGAGTTGGCAGACTTTAAGGATTCCCTGCGGGATGCACTTTCAGAGATGCTGGGTGGGTGGACTGATGTGATGAAAGAAATGATTTTTCTGATCTATGATACAGAATCAGAATTGCCTAGACATGGTAATGTGTCTAATTATGATGGCTGACAAAAAAGCAATTGCTATAAAATGGAAATCAAAATGTAAACCAACTATATTAGAAGTAGTGAGTATAATTATAGAGATAAAACATCTGGAACTGAGATCTTTAGAAAAGGGTATAAGCAAACTACATAGTTTAATTAACCAAATGCACACAATGCCCAGCTTACTACTTTGGCATGACTAATCAAAAATTGAAAGAGCACATTGGCAACCATATGTCATTGCTGTAGTACTGCATTTTATACCCATTACTGTAGTGCTGTTCTCCATACCCATTGATGTAGTGCTGTGCTCTATATCCACTCCAATAGTTGTGTGCCCATTACCCATTCCTGTAGTGGTGTGCTCATTACATATTCCTGCATTGCTATACTCCATACCCATTCCTGTAGTGGTGTGCTCATCACATATTCCTGCATTGCTGTACTCCATACCCATTCCTGTAGGGATGTGCTCCATACCATTTCCTGTAGTAGTGTGACCCATACCATTCCTGTAGTGACATACTCCATACCCATTCCTGTAATGGTGTGCTCCATACCCACTCTGTAGTGCTGTACTCCATACCCATTCCTATAGTGATGTGCTCCAGACCCATTTCTGTAGTGGTGTGCTCCATAACCATTTCCTGTAGTCCTGTGCTTCATACCCATTCTTGGAGTGCTGTGTTGCACACCTATTCCTATAGTGGTGTAGTCCCTATCCATTCATGTAGTGCTTTACTCCATACCCATTCCTGTAGTTGTCTGTTCATTGGCCACTCCTATAGTGGTGTCCTCCAAACTCATTCCTGTACAGCTGTACTCCATACCCACTCCTGTAATGCTGTACTCTGTACCCATTCCTGTACTAGTGTGCCCCACATGCAGTCCTGTATTGTTGTACCATAACCACTGCTCCTGTGCTGTACTCCATACCCACCCTTCTAATGGTGTAACCCATAGCCATACAGTAATAGTGTGTTCAACACACATTTCTGTAGTGCTGTACTACATACCCATTCCTGTAGTGGTGCTGTCCATAGCCATTGCTGTAGCTTTGTGAACCATACTCATTCCTATAGTGCTGTACTTTATACCCAGTATTGTATTCGCCTGCTCCATACCCACTGCTGTAGTGATGTGTTCAATATCCATTCCTATAGTGGTGTTCTCATTGTTCATACCACTAGTGCTGTACTCCATACCCATTCCTGTAATTCTGTGCTTTATACTTATTCTTGGAGTGCTCTGCTCAATACCTATTCCTATAGTGGTGTAGTCCCTATCCATTCTTGCAGTGTTGTACTCCATACCCACTCCTTTAGTGGGGTGTTCAGTATCCATTCCTGTAATGGTGTGCTCCAGACCCACGACTGTACTGCTATACTTCATACTTATTCCTGTAGTGATGTGCTCTATACCCATTCCTGTAGTGATGTTCTCCCTAGCAATTGCTGTAATTGTTTACTCCATGGCCACTCCTGTGGTGGTGTGCTCCATCCCCACTGCTGTAATTTTGTGTTCCATACCCATGCTTACAGTGTTGTACATTATGTCTATTCCTACAGTGGTGTGTCCCATAACCATTCCTGTAATGTACTCCATACCTATTCCTTTAGTGTTGTACTTCATATCCATTTCTGCAGTTATGTGCTCCATACCCATTCCTATAATGGTGTGATCTTTACCCATTTCTATAGTGGTGTGATCTTTACCCATTTCTATAGTGCTGTATCTAATTCCCATTCCTGCAGTTGTGTAGTCCATACCCAGTCCTGTAGAGCTGTACTCCACCCCTATTCCTGTAGTGGCACACTCCATACCCATTTCTATAGTGCTGTATCTCATTCCCATTCCTGCAGTTGTGTAGTCCATACCCAGTCCTGTAGAGCTGTACTCCACCCCCATTCCTGTAGTGGCACACTCCATACCCAGTCCTGTAGTGTTGTTCACAGTACACATTCCTGTACTAGTGTGCTCCATAACAATGTTTATACTGTTGTATTCCATACCAGTTACTGTGGTGGTGAACTCATTATCCATTAAGGTATCATTGTACTCCATACCAGTTCCTACAGTTTGTACTCCATAGCCTCTCCTGTAGTGCTATATTCCATACCCACTCCTGTAGTCGTGTGCTCCTTACCCATTACTGCAATGCTATGCTCAATATCCATTTCTATAGTGGTGTTCTCATTACTCATTCCTGTAGTGGTGTGGCCATTACCATATTTTCTATACCCATACCCATATCCTTTTAGGATTGGATGTGCTCCATAACTGTTCTTGTAAGTCTGTATTCCATACCCATTCCTTAACTGGCGTACTCCATACCTATTCCTGTAGTGGTATGCTCTGTGCACAGTCCTATAGAGCTGTACTTTATACCCATTCCTGTAATGCTGCATTTTATACCCAGTACTGTAGTGCTGTGCTCCATACCCATTGCTGTAGTGCTTTACTCCATACAAATTCTTGTGCTACCATACCTCATACCCCTTACCCAGTGTTGTAGTGTGTTACCCATTCGGTACTTGGTGGTGCAAGGTACTAGTTAGGTAGCATTGCTGTAGTGTTACCCATACCAAATGCTTTAACTCATACAACCCATGCGCTCTTGCCCTTTCCAACATGTACTTTTGTTCTGTGTACCATTCCCACCCATTCATGTACTCCATCTGGTGTCCTGCTGTGCCTGTATTGTTGCACTCCATATCCTTTATCCTTTATCTATCTCTGTAGTGCCATAGCCCCTACCCATTCCTGTAGTGCTGTACTCCATGCCCATTCCTGTAGTTGTCTGCTCCCTAACTATTGCTTTAGTTGTATACTCTATATCTCTTCCTGTGGTGGTGTGCTGTATACCCATTGTTGTAGTTTTATGTACCCATTCCTGTACTGCTGTACTCCATACTTGCTTCTTCAGTGCTGTACTTTATATCCATTCCTGTAGTTGTGCATTTCATACCCATTCATACCGCTCAACTGTCCAGATTTTACACAGAATGTCCCGATTTTTACCTCTTATTTTTGATTTGTTCCTCATAAAATTTGTGGTTTTCTGGCAAATCATTGAGGATTGAAGTCACCACTTAATGCTAAATAATGACAGACATTTGAGTTTCAGACTTCATATCCTTCAGAAACTATATAATAATATAAAACTTGTCATTCTAGAAACTTTCTAAATTTAAAGGAGCAATATTTAAAGTCTGTCCCTATTTTTGGACCTTTGTCCCCCATTTTTTCTGGCTTTGTCCAGATTTCTTGCTCTGAGAAGTTGAGTGTTACATATCCATTCCTATAGCAGTGTGGTCTTTACCCATTTTTGTAGTGCTGTATTCCATTCGCATTCCTGCAGTTGTGTGCTCCATACCCATTCCTGGATTGTTGTGCTCCATACCCATTCCTATAGTAGTGTTTTCCACATCTTTTTCTGTAGTGTTGTACTCCATACCCATTCCTGTAGAGGTTTTCTCTATACACATTCCTATAGTTCTGTACTCAATGCCCATTTATATAGTAATGTACTCCATAGCCAGTCCTGTAGTGCTTTTCTTTATATCCATTCCTGTAGTGCTGTATTTTATACTCATTACTTTAGTACTGTGCTCCATACCTGTTGCTGTAGTGTTGCGATACATACCCATTCCTGTAGTGGTGTGCTCCATACCCATTGCTGTAATGATGTGATCATTAGCCTATCCTTTAGTGGTGTACTCCATACCCATCCTTGTAGTGGTGTGGTCCATATCCATTCCTATAGTGATGTACTCTATACCCATTGCTGTAGTGGTGTGTTCCATATCCATTCCTATAGTGGTATACTCCATACCCATCCTTGTAGTGGTGTGTTCCATATCCATTCCTATAGTGGTATACTCCATACCCATCCTTGTAGTGGTGTGGTCCATATCCATTCCTATAGTGATGTACTCTATACCCATCCTTGTAGTGGTGTGGTCCATATCCATTCCTATAGTGATGTACTCCATACCCATTGCTGTAGTGGTGTGTTCCATATCCATTCCTATAGTGGTATACTCCATACCCATCCTTGTAGTGGTGTGTTCCATATCCATTCTTATAGTGGTATACTCCATACCCATCCTTGTAGTGGTGTGGTCCATATCCATTCCTATAGTGGTATACTCCATCCCCATCCTTGTAGTGGTGTGGTCCATATCCATTCCTATAGTGATGTACTCTATACCCATTGCTGTAGTGCTGTGTTCCATATCCATTCCAATAGTGCTATACTCCATACCCATCCTTACAGCATGCTTATGGTATAACAACAGTTTCAGAGTACAAAGGTATAATAGGGATCAAATGAGAAATAGTAATTAGGAACGGACGTGGAGTACACAACTACAGAAATGGGTATGGAGCATACCACTATAGGAAAGGACATAGAACACAGCCCACGTCAGTACAGGCCAACAGTGAGTATAATAAAAAGTTATGGTGCCAGTGTGCTGTTATCTCTTTAGGGTCTGTATGAAGAGTACAAGACATGCTAAGTTAGTACTACGTTTCAGCATCTTGAGTATACACCTATGTACCCATTATTGTATATCTACTTATGCGTGCAAGAGCAGTTAGTCCTTCTCTGGCTGTGCATGTATAGAACTTGAAAATGTTAACAGAATGGATGGCAGAACTCTGATATGCTGTCTTTTGTGTTTAATGGAAGAAGAGCAAGGAGAGGTGTAGTACTGCTCTTACAACACCAGAGTAGGTGCCTTCCTGAGTCAAGACCACTGCATTGACATTACAACACTGTGGCTGCAGGCAGCCATGATACACAAACTGTCTGTCTCTGAAGAGTAGTAGTAGTACTTGCAGTCATGCTCTACTGCTTGCTTGGTGTCCAGATACTGCTGTCTGTCTGTCTGTCTGTCTGCCTATAAACCCAGTTTACTGCTGAATCACAGGATGGCCATTTCCCTGAATGTCTCTGTGTACATATTTGCTCAGTAGAGCTTGATAATTTAACAGTATTTGTAATAATATTTGTAAAGTATAATGAAACATTTGGGGAACAGTAGAGCTCTTTTGAGTGTGTACCTTTAACTCCCAGTGGGTGTGGCTTCAGCCTTTAAAAAATGAAGTTATCACCTTACAGTTTTAACAAATACTTATTGACAGAGGTCATATATCAACACAGTTGTGTTTGCCATCATATAGGCTTCAAGATAAAATGTTCTGATGCCTTGTGTGTAGCATGGTTTTGGAATTATTAATGCAGATATGAACAGGCAATATTTGACACCTGGAGGAGCAGTAGGAGGTAACTGCAGATGCACCTGTAGACGTCACTCGGCTGTAATGAGTTAAGTACTTACAAGAGGCCTGAACATCTATGAAAAAAAAAACACTTCCTAAGTCATAATGTAATTTACAATACAGTCAACATAAACACAAAGGAGCAGAAATGACAATCATTACCTTTGCTCTATCATGTGAAAACACTTCAACAATTCTGAGTTGAAAATACAATATAAAACAGAAGAATTTGTTTTATCATTCTGCAGACATCAGAGAGCTCAGATTTTATGGCCCCACCATTTGCATAACATGTTTTGTACTATGCCACAATTTTGTTTTAATATAGCAGTACTCACCATAAACTGGGGAATGTTGAGAATATAGAATCACAGCCTGAAAACCAAAGAGCTGAAAGAATAAGTAGGATTGTAAGTTACTAGTGCTGATACTACCAACAGCAATGTCTCAATCAATGTAGTTACTAGAGTTATACGAAAGTACAACCATACAAAATCTGCTAACATACAATGCAGCTCACCTCTAAAATCTTTTAAAAAACAGACATTTGGTGTTAGGTGATTTTTTAGCACAAATGTCTAAATGTTATGTTAAATATCTCTCATCATAATTAAAACTTTAGAATTTCTACAAATTACTGTATCAATGCCACCTTGTAAGTCCCACTCATTGTCTGATTTGACAGAACTTATTTTTCAACCAACATTATTTAACTTTGAATTATTAAACGTAGGAGTATATTACCAAGAAATGATCGAAATTTGTGTTCCTTGAGATATACTTGTGTGGGTGTTCCGAATTATTAAAGTCTACTGGCTTAGTAATGAGTGACTGAAATGTTGTGTCTTTTGAAATATGCGTATGTGGGTGTAACATTTCAATGACCACATATCTACTTATGACATTAGACAGTGTGCACTTAACTCATTCAGTTAAGTTGCCCAAGCACTTGTTGGCTATCACCCATATAATGGTGTTAAGGGATCTAAACCGCTAATGTCGTCCTTAAAGCTGTCAAGAACTGCAGTGATAATGGAACACATTTCCCTGCTCTGAAATAAATGAGGGTTACAAAAAAATCATTCATGCCAGGGTCATATTACAGAAGAAAAGTTCACATAGTATGACATTTATAGTCATGCATTTGCTAAAAAAAACTATGCTCAAGTAAATGACATCAATTCATTATTTCAGTAACTATTTTACAAAAAGTTCCAGAAACACAAAACATTGTTGCTATGTACTACAGTAATGTTGACTACAATAAAAAGTATTCATTATTACTTTATTATCTGCCATAGTTCCTATTTAAATGTCTTTGTCAGACACTGTACTCACATCTTATTTATGTTATCTTAAACTGTTATAACAAAGTTTGATGGTATATTTATTTACTTACTTGTTTACTTATTTTAGTTAGATCTTTCCAAAAAAAAAAAAAAAACAAAGAACAGGCCATTAACCTTGTGTGATTAATTTGGTTCAATTTTAAATAAATGTCATATAGCTAATTAAGATTTTTCTCTTTTCTGATGATGTAGTCTGCACATTACAAATGTACACTTTCAGATACATCTTCAGCTGGTAGTTCAAGAAAAAAGGTCAATAATATTAACTGACGAACTCAATGAAAACACAAGGCACAAATGAATTTCATGCTGTGGTATTTGATTTTTTTAAGTTTAACTGCTTAGTTTTTTTTTCTATAACCATACCCACAAAATGAAGTGATGTCATGGTAGTTATTAAGAAATTATTTAAATACAAATTTAAAACATTATGGTTAAGCCAGAGCAACTTCCCTGTTTAGACAAGCAATCTTACATACATTGTGGTTTCACTAATACATTGTTTCATGTACATTTTGAATGGGAGGTGCTCCAGCTGCTAGAACTAATTGAGAACTTGTTATTCTTGGATGTAAGAAACTACTACTAATGTACTTATTATGCAAATACAATAGCCTATTCTTTAATTTAGGTAGTGAGGCATTGTGTGTTCAGTATTTCATGAAGTCATGACAGGACTTTTCAGCTTTGAGAAAGGAATTCAGGGAGCCATTCTTATCGACAAAATAAACTGCAAAAACAACAGTTTTTTGTATCAAAAACTACATAATTTGATATTGAGTAGGGAATATAGCACTATCTTCTGTGGAGATGCCTCACAGTGTTCTGTTTTCAAAAATGAATTTAATTACCTGGTGGGCTAATGGCCATCCAAGCCCAACCTGAATGTCGGATGCAGAGAATGCAGGTATGATGACTATACCACACTACAGGTGTCCCTCCTATGCCTGATAGCCTTGGCTATGCAGCTCCAATGCTCCACTTATATGTTAGAATTGGCTCCCTGCTGGTAATACCAGGTCTGAAGTACAGGTGGTGCTGCTGCTCCAGAGAATATCGTTCAGACACAGCTGACTCACCAAGTCCTCTGCTACATTTAGATTATGTTCAGAATAGGTAATGATATTCCATAAGGAATGCTATAGAATATCAGTAGCTGTACCTGTCTTAATCAGACTCCCTTCAATTCAGTACCTTGAGGTATTGAACTAATGTTTTCTCCATTATGACATCATCAGACGTTGCTACCAAATGACATAGAATCAGGAAGTAATTGGATAGTTGCTTAGTGGTGTACAGTACATAAAAATGCAATCTTTTAATCTTAATAAATATAGCTGTACTGAAGTAACTAAAGTAAAATCTATATATTTTAGGACCAGAATGAAAACTAATGCCTCCAGAAACCTTGTATTGTAGACAATGCACCCTGTTTCTGTCCTACATTATATAATTATGTAATTAAGCAACAGTCAGTATTTGGGCAGAGGTGTTTCAGTGGTTACCTATTTGTGTGCTGAAGTGACAGCATCATGGTGAAACCCAAGTGGATACAAACTGAAAAAAATATCCAACTGTTGATTAATGTTATTATGCTGTGAATATCTTTTAATTTCTCCTTTTGCTTTCATCCAATAGGTGGCAGCAAAGTACCTACTTTTAAAATAGTTTCATATAAATTCTAGCTTGACATTTTTTAAATTAAATTCTATTATCATATCTGGAAAATGTAATGGCAGATTGCAGTCAAAGTATCTATAATCAAATTAAGTGGGTTATTTCTCAAATTCTGATGCATTTGCAGCATATACAGCAACCGGTTACTGTTATTAACAAACACTATATCGGCTGTAAGTAGGCAGCTATTCTTACTACAGTGAAGAAAGCTTTTATTGACACATGTACATGGAATTTATTCAAGCCATTCAAGCAATATGTTTGAAATTTACTTATGAGTAACATTGAAAAACATTTCAAGTATGCAAACTTGTTCAAGGCACTCTGACATCTGCCCAGTTGTTGTAAGGCTGTGGAATATTTTTTTTTATAAAAAGCAGACAGAATGACTCCTGCACTGAGACAAAATAAGTGACACAATTTTATAGTTTAATATGGCACTTAGCAATTGCTCAGTGCTGATGGTGTAATAATCAATGCTAGTTCTATGCAGCTAAATTACTAAATTCTCCAAACATAGGTGTATTTATCTATTGTTAAGTTATGAGGAAAACTGTAGCCTGCTTCTAAGACAAGCAAATGGTTTCCTCTGCTGCTTGGTCAGTCATTCTCCTGTTTTATTTGCTTTAATTTCTCTCATTAATTATGGTGGGTTTTTCATCAATTCCTTCAATTGTTCTTTCATTTGCATTATGTCAGTTGATTGTTTATTTCTTAAATATTTAAAAAATGACATATAGGCCATTTGTTGAGTTACAGTCTTGTATTATAATGAACTAGGCTTCCATGCGCCTTTAAAGCTGCTGCTTTTCCTTCATTTTTGTTTTAAAATGATTAATGTTTCCATTATATTTTTGAATTGTGGAGATATTGTACTATATGTTTTGATTGGCACTTGATTAATTTGTCTGTGTGGCTATGTCTTTTTCTTCATAGTGGTTGAAATTTTACTAACTGGTATACATTTTAGCTTCTAATTTGTTGGTTGTATTCATGATGTACTTGAGAATCATCTATATTTAAAATAGTTGTGCTATCCAGGTGTTTTGTAATTCAAAGTCTGTTTTACAGTTGATACTACAATATAAACAATTTCTATTCCCATTAGCAACTCCTTTAAAGATGTTTATGTTTCTGCTGCCTGGAAGATGGAAATAATCATTCCTATTATTAAAGGAATCCATTTCTGCATGCAAAACAATTTTGTCCTTTAAGATTGCTATTGCCTCTATCCAAAAACCTGCAAAAATATATTCATATCCAACTATCTAGCATTTGTCCACCCAGAATTTCCTCTTACCATCTCAGCATGATGTGGAACAGAAAGAACAATACCCACTTACATTTAAATGTTTTGTGCCAGATTCAGCCATACTGACACCACTAATGCTCTGCTTTTACTTCTAGTAGTGCAAATCAGGCAATATTATTGTGTCGCATCACAAGTTGTAGCCTGTCAGTGACTTCCCTATGCCCTCTCTGTGACTATATTGATGGCATATTCCAGATTGCTTACTGGCAACTGTCCAGTTGCACATATTTATCTCACTGCTTATCTTTCAAGGTGCCATGCATAGTTCATAGGTTCATAGGACAATACTAGGCTATTGACCTGGAGGCCCTTATAAGCATAGCCAAGAATTTCATCCATGTTCCCACAAAGTCAGCACCTGTTTACCCTGTCCAGCAGGGACACAGGTGGGATACCAGGGGTATATTTTCTGTTCCCATCCAGTCATCCAGGTTCCTCTTAAAGAGGGCTAGTGAGGTACTCTGCTTGACATGGAGAGGAAGTCTGTTCCACAGTTTGGGGAGTTGATGGGACACAAATCTATCCCACCAACAAGTTTTGTTAATGTCACAGACCAGGTAGAGACCTTGTGTGTGGGTTGCTTGAGTGGAGTTTGACGTATGGAGATGCAGCAACTCCATCAAGGCTAAGTCCGAGATGGCCTTGTATGCCAGACACAGGTCACCTCTAAGCAGTCTGTATAAGACTGAGTAGAGGGATAGGGATTTAGCCTATCTGTATAGGATAGGTGTTTGAGACCCTGGATTTTCCTGGTCAGGAACCTCTGTCATCTCTCCAACTGCTGCATGTGCATGACAAGGTACACGCCAAAGGAGGCATTGTACTCAATAATGGGTCTGATAAGGGAGGAGTACAGGGATGTTCCCGGATGAAATACCCTTACTTATGAGGTGGGTCATTTAGAAAGCATTCCATACAATGGAGGCAACATGTTGATCAAAAGTCAGGACTCAAAGTTAGCCTTAAAGGATTTCACCAGTGACCTTATTTGCTTGTTCAGACAAAGAAGAGATTGCTTCCAACTTGGTACCTGCTCCTTCTTGGTCCTGGACAGCATTTTTTTCCTTTTATTATAGAGTCTGTTTATTGCTGCTGTCCACCAGACAGGTTTGCTCTTCCTTTTGGAAGATGATTTGGTCCTGTCAGGTATTGCTGAGTCCATGTAGCTATATAGGTGCTCATATAGTTTTTTCGTGCAGGCTTGGACATTAGTGCTTGTTTCAGCTGAAGGGATGGTGGCTGTAAAGTTGCTTATACCTGCTCTTAGGGGGTTGTAGTCAGCTTTGAAAAAGATTTTTTGTTCGACTCTGGCAATGGGAGGAGGGGGGTCAGGGGAGATGATGACTTCAAAAGTGATTACTTTATGGTCGAATCTTACCAAGGAAGATGACACTGTAGGGGTGCTACAGTGGCTACTTGGGTTGGTTAGTACCAAATCCTAAACTATCTACCCTTTATTATGTTTGTAATTAAAATTCATGCATTTTGTGTGGTTGAGTTAAACACACATGTACCATTGCATAGTATTCTAATCAATCTCTGACATTTCTAGTCTTCACCAGCATCCCAACCAGCTTCTCCAAAATTTTAAAATATCTCACTGCCACTGTTCTTCTGCTTAGCATCACCCATACTAAAGATCTTTTGTTTTTATTATATAGGTTCATAGGTGCACATCCATGCTCCTTAAAGCTTCAGATTTTGTCCTAAAACATCTTGATGTAAAAGTTCTCAGCCAAGTAAAACTGTTCAGAGTCATTCTCACATCAGGATTTCAAATTATATGTATTACTATTAGGACTAAACAAAAGCATGGCAGTCTGAGGTTAGCTTAAAGGGGTAAAGGCCGGACCATAACCCAGAAGATGTATAACTGTCTAGCCATCCATGTTCTGGAAGAGCTCAAGAGGAATGGTAGAAGTGACTGACTGACTGACTGATGCCGGCTTGCCCATCTAAGAGAAAGTATGAGGCATGCTCCACATTAATGACATCATCTAATGAGGACAGCAAGAGAAATGGATGCATGACATGCATAATATGAGTTAAGTGCAGGCGTGTAACTCTGTCAAGAAATGTCCATGCAGCAGCCTTCATGGACCATAGGCAGGTATGTGCACACAGACAGGGGAATGCATAACAAGCCCAAGTGCCTGTGAAAATGTATGTCAATAGCCTGGAAATGGGCTTGGATCAGAAAATTAAAAATCTCTCATGGCTACTTTGATGATAATCATGCAGTGACCACATCTCACCCTAGTGATGGGGAATAAATGACTGCAATTGTATTGGAGGGTAAATGTTTGGCAGACATGGGGGCAAGAATGTTAAAAAATAATCTGCAGTCTGCAGTGAGCAAACAGTTTGTGACTGAACATATGGGGGTTCTACTCTGCTAGAGCATACTTACTCACCAATATCTTATATGCATCCATTGTTCTTACAAATGTCTACTTGCTTCACTTTTCAGGGCTAGACAAAACTACAAGAAATGTGCAAAGTTTGCATTAGGGTATCCCTTCAAGGCTCATCATCGTGTCTCACTCTGGTCTTTCCAGTGAAACTGATTTATTTAGTAGTTAACAGAGGCCCATTAAGAATTGCACATGAAAACTGTATTATCCAGAACATTTCTGCAGTTGACCATTTCTGGGATCTTTTACTTTCTCCCGTAACCTCTGGTCTGCACATTCTTTACTCATAGAGGTCCTATTCCCCATATTTTTTTCCATAATTTTTTTTTTCTTTTTATGTTCTGGTATGAAGGTCTTTTGCTGACACACCTAAAGTGGCAATAGAATGATTTTTTTTTCAGTTATCTTTTATCCAATTTATTATGCACATTCAGTACATATGTTATTTGACCCATATGCCAAATCTTCTGCACAGCCCTCCTCTCTGCCCAGCCATTGTATATGTATTCCTTTGACCCTATCTCATCTAGCAAGTACCTGGGTAAGATACTTCTGTGAATTTGCATATAATAGCATTTAATTTATTAGGTTGCTACTTACTGAAAAAGCATAAATCCTAGCAAGCACACACCCACCTCATATATCTCCCATTTATTGTTTACTAATTATCTGTTCTTCTACTCTTCTGTACTTTGGAGAGCTAACAGTATAGATTGGTCACATTAGAGCTTTTGAACAAAGCTTGTCAAGCTCTGTTTCGTCCTGTGTGGATTATTTTGACCATATGTAAGTCACTGTATTTTCCTTACCTACCTGAACATCACCTTGAATATGTATACATACATACATACAAATATTTCAAGCAAGGGCATTAATGCCCTTCTAGCCTAATATACCAAAACACTTGTTCCCATAAAAAGTGTACAGGCTTTTCATAAAAATATCTAAACTAATACTTGCTTTAATGTAATTTGGTAGGCTGTTCTGTGCATCAGCTGCTGTCTCAGAGAACTAATTACTACACTTCTCATTCCTATAGAATCTTATACATAGGTTGTCTAATGTTTCTCTACTATTTTTTGATAATCCCAAGCATTACAATAGGTAGTTGCCTTTAAATGCCCTGTATACCTGAATTAGATCACCTCTTAAGAGACACTGACAATGTTCAGGTATTTTAGTCTTTCATAATAACTTAAATTTTCACGTCCATGGATGCCCTTGGTATATTTCTTCTGTACTCTTTCCAGTTTACTAATGCTTGTTTTTTTATAAAGTTTCCATATTGTTATTCCATACTCAACTTTTGGTCTAACGTAACTAACAAACAATGACTTCATAATTTCTGATTTCCTAGACTTTATAAAACTTTTTATACAATCTATAGTTCTACAACTATCATTATACAATGTCTGGCCATTAATATTTGAAAACGAGTATGTTGATTGCCTGTTGTAAATCCAGGCATATACCAATGGAAAAGGTCCAGTCACCCAGATTATTTTCCATTAATATATGCAACAAAAAATTTACTTTTATTTAATTTTTTTTTAATAAGCTGACAAAACTGGAGGCTAAAATGAACAACAGAGACAGTACAGAGAAAAATAAAAGGATAATTCCGTACATTATATAAAATTATATAAATGTACCTGCTTATCCTTTCATTTCCTCGGTTTCATCTCTCTTGTACATTACAAGCCTCCCAGGTTGTTTCTATCTTAATTTTTTATTTATTTTTTTGGTTTTAGTTAAAAAAAAAGCAATGGAGATATTATTTTCACCGTTGCTTCTTCACACAGCACTGGTGTACTGCAAAAGTGTAGGAATGCAAGTCCTATACGCATGTGTAGTGCATCAGCAATGCTCCAGGATATCAGGGGAAAAGGGGAAGACCACCACGATGCCGTTATAAGAAAAGTAAGTAATTTTTTAAAAAAAATAATGTCATTGTATAACAACAATAACCGACTCTGTGGTGTGGTATATTGAAGATTTACCCACAGTTGCCTTTGTTTAATCACTCAGGCTTTGCCCTCGTGATTAAACCACATCAACCATGGGTAAATCTTGCTATATTAACCAATTGGTTGATGTGATTAGAAAAACTCAAAGCTGCATCTACCCATATACCCAGGTCCTTAAATGAATTTACAGTTTCACTTACTATGTGCTGTATTAAATATTTACCTTTCAATTTATGTCTCACAAGTCATAATATGCTTAGTTTTTGATGTACTTATCAGCATATTATTCTCCTGTCCCTAAATGGTCTTGTAGTGTCAGATTGCCCAGTGACACTACAAGTAGTGTGTGTTAAAATGGTAGCACAATGTTTCATCGATGTGTCTTATTGATGGATGAAAACGCCAGTACAATCGATCAAAAAGCAGCTGATCAAACAGTACAGGCTTTTTAAGTATGACATCATGGTACAACAGGGATCATGGAATATGCCCTTTCCCCACTGTAGTGCAATCTCAGAGTTAGAATATTTAATTAGCAGGGGGTGTGAAAAAATTTTTTTTTTTATGGTTGCTAGTGTGATGCTTTGTGTTGTTGAGGAATGATTCTGCTTCCAGTAAAGCATATAGGTACTTCCTTTCCCTGTGTCTATAAATGTGACCCATAAAAGATCTTTGCAACATACAAACAAAGTTACAATAAGGATCAGGTGTGTTTACAAGTCATGGGTAAAATGCATAAGCATTTCCAACATGCCTGTGTAACAATGGTCTGGTAGATGGACAAAATTAATCCCCACCCCTGATTCATTGGCAAGTTACTACTACTAGCAGGTCAGTGCATCCCAGCATTTCACAAGCAGCGTTAGCCTATCACCATTAAATGCTGCATTACAGAACTGCTCTGTGGTGTCCCTTCCATTAACCTTCACACTACTTGTGTACCACCTCTGGACTTTCTTACCCAATTGTGCTTTCATCTTATTAAACACATGCAACTTTCACTGCAGGTATTCATACATGCAGTATTACCATACTAAGTACTTTATAGTTAGCTACTGCTGCAAAGGAACTGTACGCAAAATCTTGCACTTCCCTTCAGCAGTTCGCATGCCTGATTTTCTCACAGTCAGCTTTCTTAGGTGTAATATGCTTCACTACTCATTGTTCTGTGTTTTCTTTCCTAATACAGTAACACAACCACTAGGGTGTATATTTTGCAGACAGACTTGACCCTCTGGGATGGTTATACAAATGAATCGTTCATTCTGCACATTGCACCTGGAAGCAAAGCCTCACGTGCAGGCTTACATGACATCTTGCACATGCTTAAGCACGTCTAGGGCACACTGTTAGTTCAGGCTTACATGACATCTTGCACATGCTTGAGCACGTCTAGGGCACACTGTTAGTTCATGGGTTTGTTAGTGTCATTATGATGTTCCATGCAATTCACAACTGACACCTGCCAGGAACAGAGTCACTACAGAACACTGTCTTTGTACTAGTTGATCTGCATGATTTAAAGCACAACTATCTAGAAATGTAAACTTCCATTCTCTTGGCCTATTTTGCACCCTACCACTGGTGCAGGAAATTGCCCTAGGTTATATGGCAATTATTGGGACAGGAAATGGGCATGACCAAAGTTGCCAGCCATTGTTATCTGGCATTCACACATCCCTCACTACCGCTCTGCAAATACCTGACACTACCTTTTAGGAGTTTTTCTCCACTGACTACAATGGGTTAACGCAGCATTTTGGCAGTCCTGCTGAGCAATTCACTGAATCATTATTCTCTTATATGAGATTTAACTTATGGCCGTGGCTTCCAATGATACTGGTTCATACAGGGTTCCCTAATGGTGCTCACAGAATAGTAAGATCTCACTTTCTTCTTACGTTCAGATGACTGTGACTGTTGGCTTGAAGACTCTTTTGAGAGTCTGCTATGTAAACTGAATGCCACAGAAATTACTCAAACTGGAGAGCAGCACAGGCACCACTACAGTGACCTGAACAAGTAACATGCAGACCTTCTTCACTAATGGGCAGAAGAGATCTGAGTGAGAGCACCTGACATGTACTGTAAGTATGCTGCATAGAATTTTTCCCTATCCTACCATTATGAAATGTACATTGCTTATAGGGCTCTTTTTTCCTTCTAATACTGGGGAAGGTTGTCCCACTTTAACAGGCAAAGGGGTGTGTACACATGCATATTATCATTACACATAGAGGTACAGTTTTCTCTTCCTCTGTATTACTTTTCAGGTATAACACCTGTCTGTGCCGAGGCTCTTGAAGTTTCAACAGCAGTGATACAAGCATGTATGTTGGATGTCTTGGGCTCAAGTCCGAAATGAGAGCTAGTATTATCTTTACCCTTCTAAGATATGTACAACCGAGTGAGCCTGCCTACGTTTGTGTATATACTTCTAAATGTACGCATGCATTACTTAAGATACATGACATTGAACTTTGACCAACAAACCATACAACATTACACACTGCCCAGCTGTCAGCACATGATTGTGTCAGCTAATCTATTGGCTGATTGATTATTACTTGTTAAAAAATGAGGTGATGTCATGAACTCCTTCAAGCATATGCATGGAAAGACTTTTTTGTTTGTTATAAAACATTTAGTCTGAATAAGCTTTGGTGTATACAGTCTCTTTTTATTATGACACATGTGGCCCTTTTCTTTCCAGGCAGCAGTTTGGGTGTGTAGGATGTACTGCAAGTCTCTCTTCCCAAGCATGTTCTTTAAAGTAATTAAGCCTGCTCTTTGCCAAGTAAATTACCTTTACTGTGTGCTGCTCCTGTGACATTTTCTGAATAAGAGTAATATAACCACTTTGCTTTAAATTGAGCATAATGACTAGTGAGCCCTTAATCCACACTAATTAAGATGTCTCGTGGGATGATTTGCAGAGTTAAACAGCACTTGAGTCTATGCTTTGGATGACAGTGCTATGGAATATATAACAATATTTTTGCATACTGCTTCAGACTGCTACATTTTCTGATCAATGACCTGTAATCTTCCGACTGTAAAAAACATATCTTTCAAGTGAAACAAGTTACGTGAAACTGAAATAATGACAGCTGTATCATGTGTAAAAATAGCTAAAGGACAATTTGTTCTATAGAGGTTGTACCGTAACTGCTAAACAGCCACAGAATGCATATTTTTATGTATAACTGAAAGCACTGAAGCAATACGGAAAAATCTCATAAAGTAACCCTTTCAAAGTAGTGTAGCTTTCAGACTTCAGCAATGTAACTACAAAGAGTGTCCTTTGTTTATTATAAGGTATGATATGCAGCCGACATTTTAGTCCTCCTCCCAGAATTCACCACATCATTTACAACACATTCTTCCTTCATAAGTATTATTATATCACTTGTTCAAAAAAAGGATATAATCTGGGATAGAAATATCTTGTATTTTTTAGAGGGAAAGCTATCCCTTGACAGATAGAAAAACTATCACAAATGCATCTTGGGGGCATGGAAATCACTAGTTTGATGTTGTTCTAGAGATGTTATACAGATTTATCTGAAGGCAGGCAGTATTACATAATATTTAATTAGCATTTGCATTTCATAGTGATATTTTAAATTTGACTGGATAAAGCCAGGGTTTGGAACCACAATTCCTGTGTATATCCTTCATCTCTTCCCTGTAGGAGTGTTTGTCAAACTGCTACTGACTTGTTGCTTTGCCTTTCAATATCAGATAAAGGATTCTATTAAATACATGTATACATGCCTCTCTACTGTCCAGATTTCTGCAGAATGTCCAGGTTTTTGTCTCATACTTTTACCTGCTACTCATAAAATGTTTTTTTTTCTGGCAAAACACTGAGGATAAATCACTAAATAATGACATACATTTGAGTTTCAGACTTCATTTCCTTTGGAAAATGCATGCTAACACAACTTCTATTAGTCTATCAACCTTTTAAGTTTATAAGAGTAATATTTAAAATGTCCTTGTTTTGGGGCCTTTGTCCCACCATTATTTTAGGCATGTGTTAAGAAGTTGAGGGGTATGCATGCATAGTTATTGATTTAATCTTGCTAAGGTAGTTAACTTTCACTAGCAGAAAGGTAGCATAGCAGTTTGATTAACTGCACAATGGAAAAGATTAAACAAATAAAATGGGAAATGTAGGTGGTGAAGCAGTTTTGTCTGGCTGATAAAAGTTTTCAGTTCCATTTAAAAAAAATGTTTCTTCAAGTACTGTAATCCCTGTTACAACATAAATTAAGTAGTATATTCCTGGTAAAGATATATTTTCTACAGGGTATCTTCCCTGTAACTGGAATGTGCTTGGGATTCATGGAGTAGCATTTCAGTGCTGTTTCAGAGTGAGTGCTGCTAAGGCTGAATACCTGTGCACAGGTAGACATGAATAACTAAGCAGGGATGAGTACCATTAGTAAACATGGAGCTCAATGATACTGACAGGAAACGTTACACCTGAAGCAGATCAATGTACCCAACAGTATATAAAGAAAGGCAAAGTGACATTCATATGTCACAGTGCATAGACCTAAGAAAAAGGCACATACGAGTTGTCTTAGACCTCTGAACAGGAGCCGAGCTTATTGTGTCATTAAAAGTGGTGCAAACAGGAGTACAGGAAAGCAGGAGATGGACTATAGCAAACAAAGATGTATAAAACAGGAATGCTGTAAAGTAAAGCAGGGTGGAGGGAGGTAAGGCATATAAATGTTTTATGGAAAATGTCTCCATTATATATATAAAGAGGGGGGAGAGAGAAGGAAGCTGAAGAGGAGTAAAAGATACAAAGGGCATGAAAGGGGTCATGTGGCAGGCAATGTAGATATACAAGAACACATGCATAAAGAAACACATACACACATACATAGAATACCACAATCAACAAGGACAGATATGAATGCACAATGGTGGGGGTGGGAGGGCATGACAGATACTTAGACAAACAAAGGGTAGACAAATGACTGTAGATAGGAGGGCCTACTTTCATCTTGATAGCTGTGACCATCCCTGAGGAACTTTATTGGGACCCTGTAGTTGGTTTAGCTCAGCACAAATGTTTGCAACATGGACCACACCTGTATCTAGTGTATTAATGGTACTGAGCAGTTGGTCCAGTGAGTCTGTTGTCTGCTGAAGGAGTGGTTGGTGCAGGTTGTTCCAGTATGCCATCACCCTTCCAGTTGCAGTGTCCACCAAATGATCCAGCTCTGCACAGCCAGAGCTAGTGACTGTGGTGGACTACTTTCCTAAGATGCCCAGACACCCCCCAATGAGTCACCTTCACACTCACCAGCCTCAGCTGTAGTCGTGCCTGAGGCAGCAATGGGCAGCAGCTAATGTACTTGTGGCCATGTTAGACCATAGTGACTTACAGAAGGGAGAATAAATGGGAAGGGTGGCATTAGTGATAAATACCTAGGGCTAGAGGTGGTAAAGCAGATATTTTACAGTAAAGGGCATAGTATACAACTAACTCCACTGTGAGGAAGTCAACAACACCTGCTTCATGTTCTGCCTATGGTGAAAGAAAAAATGGATGCAAAAGCCATCCCTTAACATATACAAGTGTGACTGATTCACAGATAACACAACAAAACTATGGTACACATATACTTCCAAGCAAACCAGGGTCTATGTTAGTTCTTTGAACGCTTAAAATTTTGAACATTACATGGTCGAGACCAAACATTCGAAATTTCAGGTGTTCGAAGATTGACTTTCAATGGCACCGTATGGTGCAAATAGGGAGAATTTCCATTTCTGCACTGAAGTGTGGTCTTCGAGTTGGTATATTTAAGTAGGGGGGTATGGGGGGTGCAGGGGGGCTTGCCCCCCTGCTAACACTGTTAAGGTGTGTTTTTTTATTTGATTTTTTTTATTTAATATTCAAACATCCAAATGTCAAACATTTGGTCTCAACCATGTAATGTATGACATTTTGGATGTTCGAATATTTAACATAGACCCGCAAACAAACAAGCATAAGTCTGAAATGTGTCTCATAGTTCAAGGCAAAACTGCAGCATATGAAAAGAAGCAACAACAGGTCTTAGTGCCCACTTCTAGGAGAGCAAGCTACACTACTCCAGGTATGAGTTGGTGAACTGAAAGAGAAGCAACTACACAACACGATGATGAAGAAGTAGCTACACATCACAATGATGATGTAGCTACACAGCACAATGATGATGTGGCTACATAACACAGATGTGATGAAGAATAAGAGCTATACTAACACAGTTAGGTGTAATAAAGCAGAAGCAAGAATTTGTGACCACAGACCCACTGGTGAAAAGTCACTTTCCCTGCCACATAAACAAGTACTACAACCAAACAGGTGTCAACTACAACATACACAAAATATAGGCAATCACCTTTAGCCACAAAGCCTGAATTTCCTGGCATCTGTCAGAGTAAATAAATAAAAGATCTATGAAAAAGCTGTAAACAAGCATATTAAAAACAATACTGTGTGCAGCAGAAATGTGACATGCTTACTTATACTATTTGGAGTATCCCTGCCTTACCTGTGCTGCTTATGCCCAGAAATCACCATAGTAGCAGTGATGCAGGTCATTATACCCCAGCCTGCACTGCTCACTGGTATGTGGGACGTTGTTTGACCTGGACAGCTAGTCTGCCAGTATGAACCAAGCATTCACCAGGGTAGTTTGGCAGAGGGTTACGGTTATGAGATGTGGTGCAGGGTTTGATTTCCTCAGTCTTCATTTGCCTATTGCGTGACCTTTAATAAGTCACTTAACCAGGTAGTGCTTAGGGGCAATTGTGAATTTTTGGCCTGGCTCCTCAATACTCCCCTAGACTGCAAGCTTAGTTTCTACTTATGAGCCTTCCAAAAGGACCCATGCATCATGTCAATAACCACTTCTTGAACTAGCTGTTTACAAAATATGACATGATTTTGCTTTCTTTCACACAATAGGTAGATGCAGTCTATAAGGAACTACCGTTAGCAGCCATCACCATGAACTAATAGCAAAATAAGATATTAGCCTAAGATTCACAGCCTTCATAGGACTCAAATCAAGTGTGCATTCCATAGCATCTCACAGCTGTGTGATGAGCACTAATGCACAACTTTTATAAATGTACAGCAGAATGTGCCTATGCCTAATATTACTTGTGTGTTACTGTCAAGTATAGCAATTCATAGGCTAATGTGGATTCTAGCTATATTAATATAAATATAGTGTCAATATTTAATTATTAGTAATGTTTACAGCTAGTCTGCCATTGCAGATGCCAAACTGCTCAAGCAGAAGATTATACTGTGCAACTGAAATCAAATTTAGCCAAAAATGAGCCAGCTATTTCAGAGGAAAGTCCATAGTGCTATGAGGACAGATATGGTGTCTTTTTTCAGGGTTTTCTTTTGTTGTCTAAAAGGAATTGATTCTGCAAGGGTCTCTCAGTGCAGTGACAGTTTTAACACCACTGCAGTAGTGTGGGTGGAGGAGACTCTCAATTCCTTTTGAAATACAAAAGAAAACACTGAACAAAGGCCTGCAGTTTAGATACTTTTCTGGCTGCAGCTGGATAACTTCTAAGTATAGTGTAGTGTAAAACAAGGTCTGAGCCAAATATAAATGAGGGTGATTAGAAACAGAAAAGAAGCAGCCCTTTTACAGAAGGTAAAGAAAATAACAGTGACCCTCACAAATCCCATTATATGTCAACGGCATGGGAATTCAAAGTTACTTCCTTATGTCTGGCATGGGTCATACAAAGCATTATTGGAAAGAGAAAGGGTTGAAGGAGAATAAGATCACATTGATACATCAAGCTCCATTGGTAGTAATGTTGAGGAAAATATACTAAAATTACAAATAAGTACTTAGAGTGATTTTGAGTTGTTAAAATAGGTCAGGGAAAAAAGACAGAGTAAATAAAACAGATTTTTTTAGTTCTAGGGTGTAGTTTTCCTTTAAATGCTGCATAATGACTATGCACCTGTTTTAAATATGTTCATGACCTTATGTTTCCACTCAGGCAGAGTAAGGTAGCGTATGATGCTAGATGTTGCTACAGCCACTTTAAACATGTTTCTGTAAGATGGTCTTATAATATCTGCAGCAGACTATGGTACACTATATCACCTCGGGAGGTGCCAAGACTTCTGACAATGCTTAAAATTGCAGGACCTCCATGACAGTGACATAGTGGACCATTACTGTGTGGACTCGGACACCATGCAATAAATAGTGGACATGTGTTGGCCTTGTCTGCAGTTCTTTGGGAATTGTGGAGTACCTTTCCTCAATAGATAACAAATGTAAGTGTTGCTTTAGATATATTATCCACAAAGATCTTTCAGCCTCTGAATGGGGACAAAGTGGGGGTATCTCAGATATCTACCTCGAGAATACTCCATCAGTTCCTTAATGTCATTTCTCAGCATGCAAAAGAGCATATATGGTTCACACAGATCCCAGAGAAGAGAGCTAAAACCATGTGGGACATCTATGCTATATCCCATTTCCCTGACATGCTGAGAACCATAGACTGTACCTACATTGAAATAAATGCTCCATCTGGCTAACTGTGAAGGAAATACGTGAAGCACAAAGAGTACTGCTTCACCAACTGCCAAGTGGACTGTAATGCACACGGTATCATTTACAATTTGTGTGCAAGCCACTCATGCAGTTTCCATGACTGACGCATGTGACACACATGTGACCTCCATCAGCACTTTGTGAGGGGGGATGGGTGGGTGACTTTCCATGGGAGCATCTTATGGGTGATACTGGACATGGCTTGGAACCCTGTCTTATGACACCAATTAAATATCCATATAATGAAACTAGCACAAACCAGCAACATCACAGAGAATGTGTTTGGGCTACTGAAGTCATCATGTTGGTGCCCTGCAGCATAATCTGGCCACTTGTGCCAAAATACTTACTGTATGTGTTTTGTTACATGATATTATAGTTAGGAAGTAGTTACAGGAAGGTGGCCTCCTGCAGGACTACACTTCCAAGCAACACAGATTGTGGCAGCTGAAACAGATGAGGACTCAGAGAAGGAGGAGCTAACATTAGGAGTGATCACACCAGATGGAGATGTGTACAATATACCATGATACTAGCAAAGAGGCAACAGTTTGCTCATAGCTTTACAATGCAACTATAAAAGAATTAAATAGGCAATAATAAAAGTGATGCAAACAAAAACAGACTGTGCTTACCCCATGCATAGACTGGCCTCTCTGTGTATCAGACACAGGCAACCTAAGTAACAACATGCACAAGGCAGGGCACAGTTGTTAGAATTTGCATAGGAGGACAAATGAGTACAGGAGTGCATGTCTTTCACAGGGAAGTGCATGAGTGTGAGTGCTGAGATGTAGCAAAATAAAAGTAGTTATGGCTCGTATGAAAGCTTGTTTTGAAGGGTTTAATATGTGTAGGAGTTCAGGTTTAATGGGTGTGTGTGTGTGTGTGTGTGTGTGTGTGTGTGTGTGTGTGTGTGTGTGTGTGTGTGTGTGTGTGTGTGTGTGTGTGTGTGTGTGTATGTACATCTATGTGTGTATGTGTGTCTGCATAGACAGAGCCTCAGCACATAGTGTAGCACATTGCCTTGGGCTACAGGTCCAGGGCATGCATAACTTAGGATTCGTCTTCCCATGCCTGCCCCCACCCATGAGTGCTGTTTCTGCCAGGAGTTGCACTTACCTCCCACAAGCTTGGCTAGATATTGTTGTGTTACTTGAGGTCTATTGGTGAATGTTCAAGCATGGCCAATACCACAACCCTGGGAATGGACTTTCCTGGGTGTAGACACACCCACAACTGATGATGCAGTAGAAGCACTAGCACTGTAAAAACAGGATCTTGCTCATCCATTGCCAGATTCACTAACATCTGAGTATACTGCAAATGAGCTGCTGTAGGGATGGCCCATCCTCATCAGATGATGCAGAGTAGATACTGCTTGTCTATCCACTTAATCACACATATGGCTCATGCATGCCAATAAATCAGTATGCACAGTCTAGATCACGCTCACAACCTCTGTCATGACTCTGGTAGAACTAGCCTGTCCCTTCAAGATGGCCCTACAAATACATTGACACACCAACATCAAGGGAGGGCAGTAACCATACCCCTGGAAAACACCAGTACCAATCCCCCTTTGTAGACTTCCTCTGCCCATGAGTGATAGGGACAGATTTGGTCATGTCTTTACTGGGGGCCACTGCCCTTCTCTAATCTATAATGTCTTTATCAGTCTTTCTATTTTCAAATGGTAGGGCTTCCTTGATACGTAGAGGCATTGAGACTATTCCCATGCTCTGATTAGGGGATGTGAAGGTCAGACCCCCTGTGTAGAATACATACACAGTCTGCACCCCCTGACTGTTCAAGCCCACCCCTCTCATCATTGTCAGAAGGTAAGGGTATTATAACATCAAAGGGGGGGGTTTCCCAGTGGTGGTGTCAGAAAATGACTGTTTACCTGTGAATACACCAAAACAAAAATATCCAGTGTAAATATGACCAGCACCACAAATACACATGCAACTGATATCCTTAAAACTATAAAATATGATATCAAGTTATAACCACACCCACATCTTGTAATGTATCTTGCACCTGGTTGCCAGGTGTACCTATATGCCAGAAGTGAGACAAGCATTATAAAAAATAATGTAACTAACAAATAAAGACTGGGACAGACAGTAATGGCAGAACTATATACTGTACCTGACACATCATCAAGTGAAATTCTCTGGGACCTATGCAGCTCTGCCCTGACCTCCAGCTCCACACTGTGGCACTCCATGGAGATGGTACTGCTTTTAAGTGAGACCAGGTACTCCTCCATCTCCATAAGAAGTTGATCAGTAGATGGCCCACCACCTCTCACCCTCAGTTCATTTTCAATGGACTCTGCTCTGTGGGTGGCAGCATGGATTACATCAGTCATCCTGTGGTGGACCATATTGTAATTTTAATCCTGATCACCTACAGTGTTAACATTTTTAACAACTTCCCTTTAGACATGGTTACAGAAAAGCTGGTAGAATGCACTGGAAAAAGGTTGTCTACCTTGGGGATGGAGGACATCTAGTACCACCTCATTTCCAGTATCCATAAATTTGGGCTCTTGGGTGGATGTGGTTTTCTGCACCTGTTTCATAGCCAAAGCTCTGTTGGTATGGAAAACAGTAGAATTAACAGTTGTAGCCCTAAATGAATCTTAAAAATCCTAACAGTAATACTATACTCATAGGGTATCTAGTATGTTTTAGTAGGGCCTAACACTAACATACACATAACTACAAAACAACCATGACCTAAATGTCAAGCTTTATTGCATCCTAAGCAAAATTCCTCCACCCAAAAACACAGCATAACTTAACAAGCACATGAACATTACAATATAAGTGGATACAAAGGTTGTAGCTAAGCACAAATATGTAAGGCACACAGCTGTATGACTCGGCATGGGAGCATAACAGTACAAGAGGTTAGGGTGGATGGCTCTTTTTCCTCCAAAAGACCTGCCATTAGTGGTATGCCCCAGGTTTTAATCATTGTTGACACTCCTCTTTATAATTTATTTCTTGGATGTCAAAGATAATGTTAAGGGTTTGTGACTTACCAAGTTGCAGTTGACTGTAAAATTGTCGACATCATAAACTCCCCAGAGGGGTGTTCTCCCAAGGCAGCCTGCACCATGTTCCCCCAAGACGGTCAAATAAATAGTTGGTGTTAAAACCATGGACTAAAGCCAAATCCATGGAAGCGTATAATCATATTGTTTGGGAAGTGTTACTCCCCTTGTAGTTATCACATTGACAACACACTCCTGAAAAACTGCTCACATAGTTAGGAATCCTGGAACCTACGTCGACAATGAACCGTCTTTTGATCACTACCTATCCAGAATTGCAAGGAAGTCCTTTTTCATTGCACATCTTATATCTACAGTTTTTTTTTAGATTTCACCCACCAGCCCTGCTGCTGTTGTGGCCTTAAAGCTTGGTGGCTTTGAGTTGCCCGCCTCTAGTATAAAGTTGATACTGGACACTCCCCCAGTCATATTACATCAGCTCATTCTACTGTTTATAGTGAGAACTTTGTAAACGCCCACCCCTTTAGCTTCTCAAACTTGAATTATCATATCTTCTGTCTCCTCACTTTGCTTGTGCTTAGGATTTTAACTGCATTTAGTTTGGTGTATTTATTACTGCTTGTTGGTAGCCCCATTAAACTGATGACAGTAGTCTAGTGAATTGCTGCTTTATTTGTGCAGTCTATTACTGCTGTGATTGTGAGCTACTGTTTTAAAGCAATCTACTGATTAACTATATTTCATTGCTATCTACTGCAATTCATTCCTGTTTAACTGCATTTTACTGCATTTCATTGCTGTTTACTGTATTTTTTCATACTCCGAGTTCTGCTGTTTTGACTATAAGTGATTAATCTGTGCTTCATTATGAGTTTTTTTTACTGTGTTCTCTCCTTAAAATTGAGTATCATAGTCTAGATACAGGTCTGCTGCATCCAGAGCTTCAGCTGCACAGTTTTTAACCCTTTTTGGGGTATTCCAGCTACAAATTTCCCCTTAGTAGCACTTGTGTTATCATCTAGTAGTACTACTTGTAGACTTTCCTCCCTTTACCCTCTTAGCTCTTTCAGTTTCTGACAAATATGGATGGATAAATTCCTACATTTTCTCCTGCTAGTCTGGTTGATATGGGCATTCTGAGAGTGTAGCAACTGCCTCATGTACACAGACAGCCCTCTGCTACTACCACCACCTAGGAACACAATTTGTGAGAGATGCAAATACATCAAGTGCCTAGTATCCCCCACAAAACAGTATATCTGGCACTGAGAAGGTTGGCAACATGAACACCACACCTCAAACACCACCCACACCGACACAAAACACCCCCACATATGTGGAGGTCCTCAACAAAAGCATACCCAAACAAAAGAGACCTTTGAGACATAAACGCATGAGAACTCTACTGCCCACCACACCACATAGTCCACACACCTGTGTCTCACAGCCACTAAGGCCTAAACATAAACCTAACATATTAGTCATCAGAGACTCCACTGTGAGACACACAGGTGTACCCCTCACCAGGCTGGATAAAGATAAAGTCAAGGTTAGTTGTTTGTCAGGTGCCAGAATCCACCATATCACCAGTGCACTCCAGTCTCTCAACAGATAATGTTATGATTTTGTCATAGTCCATGTTGGACTGAATGACTTGAGACATACCTCCTTGGACTATATGAAGAGAGACATGATCGAGCTCGCTGAATATGTGTCCCAGGCAGGTATTTTCCTAGCCTTAAGCAGCATTCTACTATCACCCAAAATGATGCCTCAATACAAACAGAAAATTATTGACTTTAACAATTGGCTTAGTTTCTGGTGTTATTCCAAGGGGATCCAGTACCTGACAGCCTGGGATGACATGACTGATAAACCATGATGCTTTGCCAGAGATGGCCTGCATCTGTCTCACTTGGGTTTCAAGCTCCTGGCAAAGGCTCTTGCCTTCCCCTATAGTGCCTTTTTTAAGGAAATGCCATGAGGTTAAAACTACCAACATGAAAATTTCATCAAAACACAAATTAAAGGTCATGCTAATAAACGCTAGGAGTCTAAACATGAAACTTCACTCATTGCAAGCATTCTTAACCCTGGAAGAAGTTGAGATTTGTGCAGTCACAGAAACCTGGTTCAAAGCTGCAGAGAGGACCCCGGCCATACCAGGTCACTCATCCAATAATTCATTCAGGCCCCAAATTGTGGGCAGCAAAACAAACAGAGCTGGAGTTGCAATATATATAAAAGACATGCACACCTCTAGGCTGGTCAAACAGTACGATGCACAGGAAACAATCCAGGTGCAGTTAACAATTGACAAGACCTCTATTCAAATCATAGCTAGCTGTAGGCCTCCAGCTTTGACTCAAGATCCGCACTCCACCTATCTGGGCCTCTTCGAATCTATCAAGATTTAACCCTGATCCTGGGTGACTTTAACTATCCAACCATAGACTGGAAGAAATACTCATGCCAAAACACAAATGCCCAGAGATTCCTTGATTTTGTCAATGCAAATACCTTGGACCAGTTGGTTGACACCCCCACAAGAGATGAAAATATCTTGGACTTGGTATTAATCAATATGAGTAACCACTGCAGCATCCCTACAGTGTCATCATCCCTGGTAAGATCCGATCACAAAGCAGTCACTTTCGAAGTCACCATCTCCCCTGACCCCCCATAGCTAGGGTCAAATAAAAAAAAACTTCTCCAAAGCTAATTACAACCTCCTGAGGGAAGGTATAAACAACTTCACAGCCCTCACCCCTCTCCATAGGAACTGGCACATATGTCCAAATCTACACCAAAGTACTATATGAGCATTTATATAGCTGCATGGAATCAGGAACACTGGACAGGAAAGGAAAAAAAATGCTGTCCAGGACCAAGAAGGAGCAGGTGCCTAACTGGAAGCAATCTCTCCTTAGCCTGAATAAGCAAATAAGAGCACTAGTGAAATCCTCCAAAGCAAACTTCGAGTCCAAACTGGCCACATCTACTAAAGACAATCATAAGGCCTTCTTCACATATGCCTGCAATCTCAAGTTAAGCACCCAGATGTGGTCAGAACTGGCAGTCAAAGACATCACATACACAAACGCTGTAGATATAGTCAACCTGCTGGCAGACAGGTTCAGTGAAAACTTCACTCCTCTGTCCTCCCATCAGTGAAACAGGACATCCCCAGTACCTGCCCCCCTCCCATGATCTCTAGGGAACAAGTCATCACTGCCCTCTCTAAGGCAAAAAATACAGCCTCCATGGGACCTGATAACATCCCAGGCTGCATCCTACATGAACTCAGGCAGGAACTTGCAGCAGCATTATGCACCCTATTCAACCAAAGCCTGAGTACCAGCTTCATCCCAGCCAAGTGGAGGACAACTACTGTCATCCCTTTGCACAAAGGTGGAGTATCCACCTATCCAGGAAATTATAAACCCATCAGCTTAACTAGCCTGATCTGCAATGCCATGGAGTGGATTATCATGGACCTCATTAACAAGGACATTGGAAACCTCCAGACACTTAATCCCACACAGTTTGGTTTTGTCAAGGGGAGGTCATGCCTGTTAAATTTGGTCAACTTCTTTGAGACAGTCACCAAGGCCATAGATGAGGGGAAGATGATGAACACCACCTACCTTGCCCTGGCCAAAGCCTTTGATACTATTCCCCACTCAGGTATAATAGATAAACTCTCTCAACTAGGCATCAATCCATATGTTACCAGATGGGTAGCAAACTGGCTTACTGATAGACCCCACCTAGTCAAAATAGGGGAAGACACCTCAAGCAGTAGACCCGTAACAAGCGGGGTACCCAAGGGATTGGTCTTGGGGCCTCTACTGTTTGGGATATATTTCTTGGAGGTGCAGGCCAAATCTACTGGGCTATGGCTGACCAAGTTTGTGGATGACAGGAAGTTGGATGCTGTCATCAATTCCCCTAGTAATGTGAACATCCTCCAAGACGGTCTTACCCAAACAAATGGCTGGTGCCAGAAACATGGCCTGAAACTGAATGGCAAAAAAATGCATCATCATCCCTTTTGGGGAGAGTGACATCCCCACAATTTATCACATTGTTAATAAGGCACTAAGCACGCAATCATGAAGGACTTATGCACCCAGGTTGATAGCAAACTGACTTTTGACCATCATATTGCCACCGTTGTACGGAAAACTTTCTACATGGCCCACCTCAATAGTAAGGGTGTCTCATCCATGGGCAAGGTTGTCATAACATCCCTGTATTCTTCCATTATAAGACCCATCATTGAGTACAATGCCCCTTTCAGCATGTACATCACGAATCACATGCAGCAGCTGGAGAGACCACACAGGTTACTCACCCAGAGAATCCAGGGCCTCAAACATCTGTGCTACATAGATAGGCTAAAAGCCCTGTCCCTCTACTCAGTCTCCTACAGACTCCTCAGAGGGGACCTCTATCTGGCATACAAAGCAATCTTAGACCCCACCCTGCTGGGACTGTTGCATATCCACAAGTCAAGCTCCATTCGAGTAACCCACACGCGCGACCTCAACCTGGCCTGTGACGTTAATAGGAGTTGTTAATGGGACAGATTTGTGTCCCGGAGACTTCCACTTTTGTGGAATAGACTCCCTCTCCATGTAAAGCTGAATACCTCATTAACCTTTGTTAAGCACACCCAGGATAACTGGATGGGGAACAGAAAGTACACCCTTGGGATTCCACATGTGTCCCTGCTGGACAATGGCATATGGTGCTGGCTTGTGGTACATGGGCTAAATTGTTGGCTAGGCTTGTAAGGGCCTTAGGGCCAATAGCCTAGTAACTTCTTATAATCCTATGATCCTATGATCCTAGATATTGCATCCAGGTCCAGGAGTGTAATCATTCCACTGTATTCATTAGGCCAATCAATGGATAAAATCCCCCTTTCAGTAATGTGTTCAAACACTTGCAACATCTGGAATGACCATAATAGTATCTCAATAAAAAATGAAGGCCCCTAATTATAAATATGATTCAGACTATCTCAAAACATTGACCCTTTTTCTCAGCATCATAGAGGGTAACCTCTGTCATTACAGACCTTATTCTGTCAGACCTATTATAAATTCATAAGTTTAATGGTACCATAAATATCTGCTCAAGAGAAATCTCAGTTTGTTTTGCAAAATAAATAGAATGTGTTGGATGCATAGGTATGTATCACATAGAATATTGCTTCTGTGGAGTCTTCTTCCACTTCAAATAAAGCAAAGTACTTCTTTTACTCTATTCAAATGTAATTTGGATGAATGGATGGATAACCGCAAACTCACCCATGCTTTGGTGCTTCTGTCCCTCGTGGATAGGGGAAAGATATAAATGTCCCAACATATCATTGTTCAATGTGTCTGGGTTATTAATATACAAATTATAATGACTAGAAATGACCATGTAAATTTGGGTCTATGTTAAATATTCAGGCGCTTAAATGTTCAAATCACTAAAGATCGACCTTTAGTGATCGAACATTTAAATGTTCGAATATTTAAAAAAATTAAAAAAAATAAACTAAACAAAAAAAAAAACTAAAGGGTGTAAGCAGGGGGGCAAGTCCTTAATACTTAAATATACCAACTCCAAGATCACACTACAGTGTAGGAAATGGGAAATTTTCCACTTCCGCACTGTAGCACACTGAAGTGCGATCTCAGTGTTGGTATATTGAAGTAGTGGGGGGTGTGGGGGGGTGCAGGTGGGCTTGCCCCCCTGCTTACACCCTTTACGTTTTCTTTTTTTTTTTGTAAATATTAATTTTTCATATGTTCAAACATTTAATTGTTCGATCACTAGCGATCGATCATTAGTGGTTCGAACAATTAAGCATTCGAACATATGACATAGACCCGAAAATTTAAGGTTAGGCTTCTTAAGATTCTCATAGATCAATAGCCTGGTAGGTACCTATAAAAATATGAACTTATCGCACAGTACTGTTGCTACAACCTACTGTAACAAACCTGTATGCTACACAGTTATTACACTTACAATTTACCCATTAAGAGAGTTTTGACCAACACATATAGAAACACTGACAAACTGATATCACTTCCAGGCCTTACATTAATAAACACCAAAAAAAACCCCTACCCTTAGGCAAAGAAGTAGGCTTAAAAAATGCCACTTACCTTTATGCGAGCAGGTATCCCCTTTATCAGCAAACTGTTAAGGCAACACACAGAATTCAAACACCATTCCCATAGTAGTTGTTGTCTTCTGTAACGAGATGATGATTTGTGCCTCTTGTCGTTCTTATATCTCTACAACTGATGTCTATGCTAATTAGGGCTTATCTCCTTATTTTTTCTGAATCACTCAATTTACACGATGACCAAACTGAATAAACATCATGGAAAGCACTACATGATACCATGCACATGTCTAATCACCTGCAAATGGCTCCGCCCAGCCAAGGTGTGCATAACAGATTAAGACAGAAAATTGTCATCCCACACCTTAAAATTCCATTGGAATGATAATACAGCACTTATTTTGCATTATTTTGGCATCCAACCATTCTGCAAATTAGGTACGTATCAGTGCCCATCATTTTACAGAGGCTAAAACACACAAGAAGTTCTTTGGGTGACAATTCCTGCCATTTTTGCTGAGATCTTTAGAGATAAGACAATTATGGGTGGAAAATGTGATGGTAATACTTTGTTTAGAGAACAGAGGTGGTGTGAGGAGGAGTCCAAGATTTTTCCTGTACATCCTCAGTAATCATTACAGCAGGAGGCTCATGTAAGAGTGCTATAATGAGTTACAGTACAGGGCTAATGCCTGGAAAAGTTTGACTAAAGCTGTCTCCCATGACACTGGCATCCCATGCATGAGGGAATAGTGCCAGCATCACTATAGGGATATGAGCAAAGCAAGCTTAAACTCCTTTGCCAATGGGAGGATAAAGTTAAGGCATGATCAGTACTTCAGTATACCTGCTACCTTCCAATTTTTCATTATGTCCTTGATATATACCCAGCTACTACAGAGGTTGAAAGGAGTAGAGAGATGGACAGAAACAGACTAGACTGGCACTTAAGAGAGCACTGGAGTGAGTATACATGCTGTTTTAGCCATTAAAAAATAATTCAGTGTAACATTTATACAGCAATATCATAACTCTCATTACTGGCCTAGCTTTGGGGTTGTATTATGACTGTGCAATTTTAAAAATGGCTTCTGCAAGCCACCTGCTGTATAGGGGAGAAATGGCTGATCATATTCATTCTATGTGTGCTGCGATTGTTAAGAAGGCCTTGGGTTCAATCCCCCCCCTAAAAAAAACCCTGTTGTTATGGAAGATGATATTTGCCATCCCATTAATATCATTGTTATCAATGCAAGATCTGTATAAGCAATTTCCTTAACAAGTAGTTTGCTGGGTATTTCACACTAAATGCAGTTGCAGTATCTGTCCCTTGTGTGTCACCTCTGCTGAGCATATTTATTATGTGATCAGCATGTCTATTATGTTGATGTACACTTTGATGGTCAGCATTTCAAATGTTCAGTCTTTGAAGATACACTAGCATCACTATATTTAAGAAAGCAATAGTCATTGCTTTTGCATTTCTTTCCCCCCCCACCCTCTTTGTCACTATCCCTTCTCTTTCCTAATTTGTATTTATTTATTTTTGTTGTTTCTCTCTCTCTTTCTGTTACTGTTGTATGCAGTAGCACAGCAACCTACACCTAACCCTGCCCAGTGCTGTCTCCACCTTTTCATGCAGGAGCCATCGGTGATGGTTTCCAGGGTAATGAATAATGTCATACTAGGCCTAAGCTGGCAAAACCTTGATCTTTGAACACTCAATCCTGTCCCCAACCCTGTGTTCCCATTCTTATTGCATCTATGCCCACCCATGTATGTTGTACAATCCTCCCCTCACCATTTTGTTTCCTCTGTTTAATATCTCCTTCACCATTGTGTCCCTCACCCCCCATTGTGTTATCCCACACCTTGTCACTCATGTATGTCTTTTCCTGCTACCTACCCCCCCTCTTACTTACTTACTTACTTCATACTTCTCTGATTTCCTTTACCAACTTTCCCTTCTCAACTAAAAAGTGCACCTGTCCCATGCGCTGACACACAAACACACACACACACACACACACACACACACACACACACACACACACACACACACACACACACGCACACACACAAAAAAAACCTCCCACCCATACATCTCAACTTTCCACATATTTAACTAAGGTGCACATAAATGGCTCCAATAACTCATTATAAAAGTGTTGTTTTTTGGATATATCATTGCTGTTTTCAGTCATTAAATAATTACAACTATTGGTGTAAGGCAACAAAATTCCTTGGCTAAAAAAGTTGAGGGATATGCTTTTATCACACTTCCATCCTGCTCATCCCTTATTTACTCACCTTGTGCTGTACCCTTTGCTAGCTTGCTTGCTTCCCCTATAAAGTAATGTGTTTGGCTTTAACAAAATGCAGCATTATTTAAAGGCATTGTAAAGCAAAATTCTGTTTTGATCCTAGAAGACCTTGTCTCAAAGCACTAGGGTATACATATAAATAATATTCCTCTTTTTTCCTTGCTGTACATTATCAGATAACCCTCTTGAATGCTTCTTTTAAGTAGTTGTGCTTACCCGCAGTATTTACCTACAGTTGTAATCTGCTGCACTTACACAGCTATACACTTGTAAAAGTGTAATGGATTAGAAATGCTTTGCAACAGGACAACCCCGTCCCCTCTACTTGCCTGCCCTATACTGTGTTACATCACTTTGATAGACTTGGTGCCACTTCATTGGAATAGAAAATGCTAAACAAAAGAGAGAGACAACATCATTACAGTTCATGACTATGCTGGCCTGCAAAACACACTCACACACAAACATGCTTTCTCCTTGTCTGTGCCCCACATATAGTGGTCACTGATATGGATATCATTGCAGAGGATAACCACGCATGTCACTTTTGCCTTCATATCCCACCATGTCCTACCACCCACATATGTCTGCATGTGGGGGTTTGTGTTTGTGTGCGTGTGTGTGTGTGTGTGTGTGTGTGTGTGTGTGTGTGTGTGTGTGTGTGTGTGTGTGTGTGCATGTCTGTGTGTGTGTGTGTGTGTGTGTGTGTGTGTGTGTGTGTGTGTGTGTGTGTGTGTGTGTGCACGTGTGCATATGTGTGTGTGTGGACACATGGATGTTCGTGTGCCACCACAAATTTGCACTCATGACAAAAAACATACATGACAGCATGCAGTGGACTTTGTGAACTACATGTGCTAACCATATTCCTGCACAGGTCAAAAACTACCTCTAAATACCCTGACCCCATGTACAGGATATATGTGATCCCCATGACATACCCATTTTGCTCTAACCTAGTAATGCTCAGATAAGATTTGCTGCTGTCACTGGGTCATTGCTACCTCTCTCTCTACATCAGTACAAGACATTCCCAGTACTATATTGTCCTGTCACAACTTGGTGTATACATATCTTCTGAAGATAACAATCAGCAGATGTTCTGCAGAGAATGATATCTTGTTAAAGGCACTCTGGACAGATAAGCTATTTTTGTTAAGCAGAGAGGGCACCCACCATGCACACACACACACACACACACACACACACACACACACACACACACACACACACACACACACACACACACACACACACACATGTACGTATACATTTGCACTCACAGACTATCTTTCGTTTTTCCATTTTCTGCTATTGAAAGTCATTGTGACTAAATTTGACAGAGCCAAGGGACAGACACAAATTCCTTTACCATGTGACAGTTTCTGTTTCATCTTTGGGACTAATCCAATTATTCCCAGGCCAGTTTGGGAATTTAGTCTCTACTGCATACTTGTTCTACCAGAAATTTCATCCCAGTTGTCCTTATTTGGAACAAGCCATTGTAGTCTTTTAAACCAAATCACCCCAGATGGTCTCACTCCAAGGGTGTGCAGGGTCTGCTTCAAGGCTTGACTGAATCACCTGTCTCCTTATTCTGTCATTAAGATTAAGCCCAGAGACTTTGCAGACAAATGTTGATTGTGCTGCTTGCTCTTTTGGCCTCATTATGTTGGTCATTGCCCATATTTTGTCATCATAGATAAGGACAAAGAACTTTGTCTGAGAATTGAAGTATTGCTTTATCATCACTGGTGGGATCAGTACTTGCAAAATTGTAGCTACTGCCCCACCTTTCTTGTCAGTATCATTATTTTTTTTTGTCTCCTCAAATGAACGGTACATGAAGGTACTTAAATTGTCATTCAAAGTGTAGCTGTTCTCACCACTTCAGTGAAAACTGAAATCCCTTCTTTCCATGGAGAACAGTACAGCATCACACTTGATGTGATTCTTAGCACACGTGCATCACAATAAGCAGTGAGATACTCAAGTGAACATAGAAGTTCACAGTCAAATTCTGGCAAAGGAAAATGTCCTTCAGATGACAGAGATCCCATCTGTAAGCCCCCATATACGACAACATCCTCACCCTGGCTAGACTCTGATGCTATACATGAAAACCATGAATTATATTGGTGACAAGATGAACCACTGATGAAGCTTGCACCAGCAGTGACTGAATTCACCTTGTTGTCATTAAAATAGATGCGGCTCTCACTACATGTATTCAAGGACTGGACAGCATGCAGCATCAACACCAGAATGCCACAGTCCTACATGGCCACCCCTAACACATGCAAAGACAGATCATCATAATCATTACTCAAAACAACAAAACAGCTTTAGGTTGAAACATCGCACAACCTTCGTATACCTACCCAAGGTTAAAGAAGTTGTGCACTGTTCCATGAGGAGTTCCTTATTATTTCTTATGTCAAACATTCGCGATGAAGAGACATCTCAGGGACTGTAACTAATGCATTTTCTGAAAAGAACGAGGAGAGTGTTTCCTCATTAGTTAGAATGTACCCTCTGGCCTCCTTCATAACTATGGGGACCACACTGAATTTCCCAGTCCACGAGTAGTGATCCTGCCATCTGCGGAACATAAAAGGCTGATTGATTGTCAAAGAAGATAAAGGCTATGAACTGTTAGCAAGCATCATTTTGTATTCCATGTTTAGATACCATCTGAGTCTCCATTTGCCTTCTCTGTGACTTTTAGAAAGTCATTTAACCAAGAAATAATCCATTCCTCTCTGAAAGGAGACATTTCTATCAGCTGAGTTTAAAATAACTCCAACTTTGAACACTCACAATAATAGGATGTGAAATTCCTCTCTGCTGGCAGACTGGATAATAAATGCATGAAACTGTGATTAAAAAGAGTTTTTAAACATGAGACAAACACTTTAAAGAAGTTGTGATGTCCCTTCTCTGGGCCAGTAATAAAAAAGCCTGAATACTCACCACTGACACTAGAGAGGGACGTTCACTTGGAACAAAAATGGATACACATACTATTTCCAGATGCAGCTGCCTGCATCAAGCAAAATTTCTCTTAAGAGAACAGAGAACACACAGTCTTGGGTCTGGAATTCTCTCTTGGTCTCCCACTAGGCCCATAATAACACACCCTACTGGAACAGCTGTAGACTTGAGACAGCCAAGTTTCCAAGCTAAGTTCTCCATCACCCTCTTTGTGAAATCAGTGCTTCACGTCCCTGCTCCAAGCAGCTGACACACACACTCTTTGAGATTTGATTTTTGGCTATGCCCTCTTCTCCCTGCACTATAAAGTAGTTATTGCCACCAGAAACTCCAAAGCCAGCTACTTTAAGGCTCTTACAAGGGCACCCAATTATACTGAGTGAAATGAATGCAAATGGTAGTGTTTTGACCAATGCAGTAAGCTTTTAGGAGTAACCACAGAGTCACTAAAGAGAAATGAGTACTATCAAAGGTTAAAAATATTCTCTAAAGGACCAGCTACAATGAACAATTGAAATATATTTAATAATAAATAATAGATACAGAAAAACAGTAACTAATCTCACTATATCTTCCTGACTGAACTAAAGAATTATTATTCCCTGGTCACTTAATAGAGCAAGACAAGATGAAGTAGGTCAGTGGTCTTCCTTCTTTGTTAGATTCCAAAAAGAGAGTGCTCTGAGACTTCAGTCTCAGCTGGTATTAAAACATCATTTTAGTAATGGATTACAGAATGACATCACACACATCTGGTCATTTGACTTCTCGTTCCCATGCTACCCCTATTGCTAGAAACTGAACCAGAATGTAGCACATGTTTGTTAACATACACACAGATAAAGCTTTGATGAGATGTGTTATAGCACCTGGGAGCTATAAAATCATAAAACAATTCCACTCTTCCTACAGGAGTTAATGAACCATTGTCTGGCACAGAAATTTAGTCTCTGGCTTCAATCAGAACTGTAAGATTCAATCTTTATGGCCTAAACCAGGTACTTTAATATCTTACTATTTTTCATAGTTAGCTGGACTGAGATTAACCTATATTCTTCCAGTAACCTCTAATAAAACATATACATTTAATCAGTTACAATACAGTCAGGACCCACTGTTGGTACATTTTTTAACACAAGCAGCTTTACAAATACATTTTTCAACACAAGCATCTGTACAAATCAGTTTGATATACAAATGACATAATTCCTTACAAAATTCCAACTAGCTGTGCTGGCATATGTTACACATCCACTGCCCTACTTCTCCTGGCATAGCTGGCAAAACCTCACATCGTCACAGAAGTAAAGATTTTTTTTTGCTTAACTTATTCTGTTTAAATACATTTCTTGCATTTAAATTGCTTAATCATTGCACTGAAGTCTAGAAATGCATCCCTGTGATTATGCAACATTGCAATAATAATACTGTAAAAGGTCTATCTTCCATGTGCCATAGGAGTAGTGAGTGGAAAACAAACCACATAATTAGCACCACAGGTTTCAAATAGGGTGCAGTGCAAATGGCACTGTAGGCATTGTGTTTTTTTAAAGAAGGTACTATAACCATAATAATCCATCCCTATATCTTGCTTTCACTTTCTATACCAGAGCTCATACACAGCAAAAGGTTCAAATCAGTGTAGTCTTTTGGCTACTTCAATGTTTTCTGCTGCAGTAATAGATGCCAACACATCAAAAAAGTCAGGCACTGCCTTTCTTAGGAGATTGTTTGCACTGTATTAAGGAGTTTGTCAAAACATTCTTTCCACCTTAATAGAATCCGTTCAGCACAGGTCACTCTGTGTGTGTGTGTGTGTGTGTGTGTGTGTGTGCGTGCGTGCGTGCGTGTGTGTGTGTGTGTGTGTGTGTGTGTGTGTGTGTGTGTGTGTGTGTGTGTGTGTGAAGAAATGCATACATACATACATACATACATACATATGTGAATTCTGGCATGGACCAAAGACCCATTAGGTTGACAGAATGTAATTTCTATCAATGCCATTTATGGAGTTGATTCTACTTCAGAAGGCTGATAGGCTTTCATTTAGTGTTGAAATTCCAGAAAACATCTACATCAATTAAAGGGTCAGTGTAATATTTTTGGAATATTTAAAAGGACAATATAACAAATAGAGTTCATGTGTAATCTGCATGCACCGTGTAGCATTGACTATACAGAGTTTGGATAATGTAATAATGCAATGTATGTCAGCTTTGCTTGCATTATTATTATACAGACAGACAGGCATACACACAAACACACACACACACACGTGTATGTGTGTATCTAGCTCTCTATATATAAGACAGAGAGAATTATAATACATATAAAGAAAGAAAGAAAACCTGTTTTAAATGAACTTGCATTGATTTCTTTTCCAATACAGCCAATGAGACATGCAACAACTTGCAGATGAATGGTTATGCCACATACTGTCATGGGCAGTTCTGGACAGCAAACAAGACAATATACCTATAGACAACATATATATATGTAGAATAATATTTATCATTATCAACAAAAGTTGCCCAGAGCAAGCATTACAATGGAAGTATTGCTATGTACATAGGATGAAGCCTCACAAATATAAGAAGTATCATACTATACAGATATTATCTTCCATGCAAGCCATCAGCTTCAACAAACACATGTAGGAGCACTATAGTCATGTACATATTGAAAACAGAAAAAGTGATATAGCACAACTGATGTGACTTTAAATAAGTGGGCATATCTTGGTATCAGGCAGCTACATTATTTTTCTTTAGAGGTAATCCCATATATTGAACGTTGCTTTACTGAACGAACCACAGAATAGCAACCAATATTAAAATAGAAGAAAATGTAAAAACTAGAGTTTTACTAAGTGCTTTCACCTGTAAAATACCAAAGGCTTCATCAGAGTAATACAAAGTACCATTGGAAAAGGTTATTTAAAAACTACATCATACACACACCTCCCGATTTAACCAAAAGCATTCTAAAATGGCATTACAGCGCATACATCTTGGTTAAAGCTGCAGTACACACACACAAGTTAAAGATGCTTAAAAGATTGTGTTGCAAAACGCTGAGTAAATATAATAATTATAGTCAATGCCAGCCAGTTAAACAGATGATTTTCAAACAACAAGTTTTTGTTCAAAAATGCATAAAACCATAAACTATTGTGAATATTAAACTAAACATTTAAAATGTTGTAAATACATATTATATAACACCAAACTGCCTGATTTGCAGTCAAAACATTAAATGCAGTAAGACTTTAATTTTAAAATGCTAGCAATTGATATATGATCGTTGATACCTGGAGGTTTAGAGGCATCCAACCTTAGTTGCTATAAACACGCTTTTACCTCCAGTAATATTTTGACATCACCCCCTCTGTCATAATAAGGTATCCTATCAGTCACAAAGAATATACATTTGTTAAAATTGGTACATACTTGACTGTGTAAATATAAGGCGTTAGTGGATTTGTTGTTTTTAATATCTCTTGTGTGTTCTTTTATTCTTAACCTCAATTTTCTAATGGTTTTCCCTATGTAGAATGCAGGGCAACTCAAACAGGTAGCTGCATAAACTACCATCTTAGTGTTGCAATTAGCATGTCCTGGACACTTAATACTTCTACCAAAGTTGTTAATTGTTACATATGGCCCATTGTTAACAAACTTACACACCCCACAAGCCCCGCATTTATTCATACTGGAGCTTTTGAACACACTTGCTCCCTTATCAATTTCCATAAGTTCCTTTAAATTTTTACCTCGACTATAAATGATGTTTGGTGTAGTACCTAATATGGAAGTAATGTCATTATTAAACACACTCGACCATGTGTCCTTTAAAAGCAATCTAATGTGGTCAAACATAGGATTAAATGGTAAAATCATGGCATTTCTGGAATGGTTATCACTACCATTATTACTGAACGTTTCATTACTGTGTATTTTTTTTTTTCAATAATACTTCTTTATTGTTTGTTTTCAATATACATCATTTCAACAAAAGTAGCCACAGGTTCAATATGACTGTTATAACCACAATATTTTAACAACATATTTACACTATTTACATGAATGCTTTTATATTATGCTAGTATAGAAAGAGATAAGCTTTGTTTTCTCCAGGGTTAAACCATCAGGTTAGAATAGTGCTATATCATGTTATGATTTTATTGTATATGTTGTAATTGTTTTCTAGAATTAATTATTTATGCAAGTATTATGTTAAAAATTTGTTCCCAACGTTTCAAAATGTTAGGGTTTTTGTTTTGTCTGTTTATTATGTACTTGTGGGCTAATATACGCCTTATCGCTAGCTTCCCTAAGTTATTCCATGAGATTTTAGATGGGGTCAACCAGTTTGTAGCTATGTACAATTTCATTAATAGGAAGATATTGATTAGGATAATTGTTTGAGTTTTGGATAGGTTAATTGGGGGAATATGCAGTATCGTGAATTCCCACGTGAGTGTTGATGATTGGTATCCCATCTTTTGTAGCTGTACTTTCAGGGAGTTCCAAAGTTTGTATACACATTTACAGCTCCAGAACATATGTAAAAGGTCAGCAATCTCATCTTTACAGTATGGGAAGAATTTAGAGTTTCTAAAGTTAAACTTGTGTAGTCTAAGGCGTGTATAATAAGCATTGTTATATATCATGAGTTGGGTAAATCCTAACTTTTGAAGAGGTATGGATTTTATTGTTAGGTTAAATGCTTGTAATATTTTATGATTTTCTACCGATGGTATTTTTTCTTTCCAAAAGTTTGACAAAAGTATGTGTTCTTGGTATTGCAGGTCCTTGATCATTCTATATGAACATGTTATAAATTTACTGTGTTGTATAATGGCTTGGTATAATGAGTTACATTTCATTAGGTCATCTTCATTGATGTTTGTATCCTGTAGGTAGCCTATACACAATTCTTTAATTTGTCTTAAGATCGACAAATAAGGTTTGGGAAGCCCCATTTGGTCTTTTATTTCATTATTGGAACAGTTCAAATATGGGTAGAGATCTTGCAGTGTTATATTAATTATAAGTGGGAATTTTTCCAGGTCTATTAACTGATTATTAATTTTTAGATTAGGATTTTTATGAATAGGTTGTAGTATCATCATGGGTTGTAGGAGATTCAGTGACTTAAAAAGATTTTATGTTACTATTATGGAGTTTTTAAGGCATTCCAATAGGTTATATGCTTTGATGCTTTTATTACTTAAGAAGGGTATTGATTTAGGATTTATATTCAGGCTTTCAATATGTTTAAAACTTATTTTCACCCAATTTGGGGCCCAGCTGGTTTATAACTTATTGTAGTTTGCAATTCTCAGAATTCTATTGGCATTTATGATTGAATAGTAGTTTTCGAAATTTGGTAGGTCTAATCCACCTTTGTTTTTTGGAGTCATCAGTTTGTCATATGAGATTCTACTTTTTTTTGGTTCCCATATAAATTTAGCGAATTCAGTGTGAATTTGTTTGAAAAATTTCTTAGGTATTGATAACTGGGAAGACATGAAGATATATAAAAATCTGGACAATATATTCATTTTTATAATTGCTACTTTAGCTAATGATGGTAATTTCAGATGTTTCCATCTTTTTAGATCAAGTAGAATGTGATCCCACTTTTGTTTGATATTATTGAGATAGAAGTCTTTATTATCTGTAGAGAATGTAATCCCTAGATATTTCATTTTTTCTTCAGATTTTATCTGGCCTATCAATGGGAGCAGTGAGAAAGGTTTCGAAGTTTTTAAAGGAAAGATGTTAGTTTTTTTTAGATTAATTTTATAGTTTGAAATTAATGAGAAGTCTTCGATCGTGGCTAGTATTTTTTTGGTGTCTGTGGTCGGCGCTGTACAATAAATGTTGAGGTCATCGGCAAAAGCTGACAGAGCAATTTTTGTATTGTATATTACTGAGGCATTGTGATATAGATTTTGTTTGATGTTTAAGAATAGGGGTTCTAGATATAGGTTAAACAATAATGGAGATAAAGGACACCCTTGACGTGTGCCATTTCTAATTTGTATTCTATTAGACCACCTTTTATTTATATATAATGTTGTATAGGGGTTGTTGTATAGTGTTTTAAGGGTTAAAATAAAATTTTGAGGTATGTTAAAATAAGGTAGGATTTGAAATAAAAATTTTGTGTTAACTCTATCGAAGGCCTTATGAGCATCTATAATTAGAGCATATATATTTTGGTTAGTCTGGTTAGCATATGAAATTAGTGTGTGTAGTGTTAGTGTATTGTCACTGGTTTGTCTAGATGTTAAAAAAAACAGATTGTTCCCTTGAAATAATTATATCCATTATTTGTTTCAGTCTATCAGCCAGGATAGATGTTATAATTTTAGTGTCAATATTGAGTAATGATATGGGTCTGTAATTGTCTGGGTTTTGAGGATCTGCCTTTTCTTTGGGTATAAAGATTGTTTTGGATGCATTGAAGTGTATATCATTAATTTTATTATTTATTATATAGTTTAATACATGATATAATGATTGTGCAGCTATGAGATAGAACGTTTTGTAAAACTCCGCAGTAAGGCCATCTGGGCCGGGAGATTTATGTGTTTTCAATTTTTTGATTGTTGTCACTATTTCTTCCATGGTTATTGGCTCTATTAATTCTTTTCGTTGTTTCGTATCAATTTTTGGAAAAATTTATTTTTTGTAGGAAGACTGTGCTATTATGATTTGTAGGCAGATAATTTTGTTCTCCATAGATTTGGGAGTATAAGATTTCAAAAAGTTTAATAATGTCTTCAGCTTTTGTGTAGGTCTTATTCTTATAGGATAGTTCCGCAATTTGGGAAGGTGATTTAGACTGATGGATAATCCTTGCCAGTGCTCGTGATGGTGTTTGTATATGGTTAGCATATTTTGCAAGCATTTTAGTTTCATGAAATGATAAATTATTGTTGTGGACTAAGAACAAGTCTTTCTGGCATTTCAATATTTCTGTTTCAGTTTGTGCGTTGTAGTTTTTCATCAGATCCTTTTCCAAAGATTTAATTTTAGCCTCTAATTGTTGTTGTTCTTTGAGTTGTGCTCTCTTATAGTAAGACGCTTTCTGTAGGAAGATACCTCTTATCTGGGCCTTAGTTGCTGCCCATTCAATATCAGGAGGATGGTTTTGTTTTATTTGATTGTCTAAAGACCTTTCAAGAATAACTTGTACTTCCTGAATTATTTCCTTTTTGTTTAAGAGATTGGGGTTTAAGGACCAGTTATATCCCCGGTGAAGTAAGTTGTCCTTGGTGGTCTTGTTAATATACAGGGTAATTTTAGAGTGGTCCGATAGGTAGCGGGCATGTACGGATACTGCGGGGTCAAGGTTAATTAGTGCTTCTGAGATAAGAAAAAAGTCAATTCTCGACCACATTTTATGACAGCTGGAGTAGAATGTGAAATTATTTTAATTATTTATGTTATTACCATATTTAAAGGGATCAAATAAGTTAAAGTCATATTTGAGTTCATTTAATGCTAAGATTGCTTGCTTGTTGCATGATTTCTGTGGACTTGATTTATCCTTTTTTGGGTTCTGATATGAGTTCCAGTCTCCTCCTATGATCAAGTAGTGGTTATTGTATTGGTTTAAGATAGGGTACAGTGATGCAAAAAAGGAGTGCTGGTTATTACAGGGTGCATATACATTGAGAAGTAAAATGGGTTTATCATAAAGGGGGGTTGAAAGAATTATATAACACCATCTTCCTTCTTTATCTATTTTGGAATCTAAGATTCTATCTTTGCAATGATTCTTAATGATTATAGCTACTCCTGCACTGTTTGTTTTGCCTTCGGATGCTATAATTTCTCTTATCCACTTTTTTTCTTTGATATCAGACCATTGTTCATTAGTTAAGTGTGTTTCCTGAATTAGTAAGAAGATTGCCTTAGACTGAAGCGCTAGATGTAAAAATAGTTTCCTTTTCTTAATGTTCTGGAGCCCTTTAATGTTCCATGAGTTTATTTCCCACATTTAAAAAGCTTTTTTTGGATTCAAAGATGGCTTCCATTCTGTAAACACTGCTAATCCACATCTCCTAAATACTCTTGGAATAAAATCAACCCAGAGGAAATACCAAGACATGTCTCAGCAAAACTGACGGAAATATCAACACTAATCTACATCTAGAAAACCAGAAAGGGGAAAACAAACCTCAAGAATCATCAATTCTAACAGGATTACATCAGATCATCTGGAGCTGAGAGAAGAAACAGGGAAAAGAAGCCGTGTGCTCAGAGTACTTTACACACACACCCCTACCTATAAATCAAGACGCCGTTTTTCCATAGAATGTCAAAAGAAGGTAAAAATATGGACACTACAACAACAAAAACCAAAATCTCAGAACAATTATCTCCAGAGAAAGATCTGAACTCTAAAAGACAGAAAATAACAAAACTACAAGACACTGGAAAATCAGGGAACAAAAATAAAACAGATCAACAAGCAAACTTGGAGGATATAAAAACTGTTTTACTGCCTATCCAGGAGGCAATAAAAGAAATGTCTCTACAACTGCAATCATTTGGAACTTCCTTCAATCAAATCTTGGAAAGAATGGACAAATATGAAGCCAAAACAGTGGAGAATGAGGAAAAAATAGCCCTGCTATAAAAAAAAACTGACTCATATGAAGTAGATATCCAAGCCATGCAAGCTAAAATTATTGATCTGGAGGCAAGATCCAGAAGGAACAATATAATCATCAGAGGCATACCGGAAAGTATTCAGTACAATGATCTGATTCCTTCCATCATACATATATTTGCAACATTACTTAAAGACCAAAAAACAGCACAACAAATCATAATTGAGAGAGCCCACAGAGCCCTGAGAGAATCCCAAACTGCAAAAATTCCAAGACCAGTCTATGTCAAACTACTTAACTTTCAAGATGTTAACAAAGTTCTGCTATCTGCAAAGAAAAATGGGGGTCCCTTAATATGGAACAATAATAAAATCTCTCTAGCCCAGGATCTGCCTCTCCAAATCAGGCAAGTCAGACAGCTTATGTCTCCCTACTGTAAATTTCTAATTGACAAAAACATAAAATTTCAAATGAAATATCCAAATACTTTGATATTTTCTGTGGGGGGGTTAAATATTCAGTTACTAGCATCTCAGAAGCAAAATCTATCTTTATGTCCGTTTTTAAGAAAATTCCTGCATTGGATAACTAACTGCATCTTCCGATGTGACTACTGAGCCTCCGAGATTGGACAGAACTTAAAAGAATAGCCGTGGACTTACATTTCCCATAGTTTGCTCCAAGTTTATTTCAGGCCACTTTTTTGGATTGGTGCGAGTCTGCTGCTCGTTTTCCAAGCCTCGTGGACACCTACAGGAAGTGTACAACACCTGCAATATGCTCGTTTTCCCAGGGGAGGAACTGAAAGTCTTTCTAAGGCTTCAGAAGCCGCTTTATGAGGTAACACGGCCGGAAGTCCGTCGGCATACTTGGTCCCCCTTCGAGAAGCTAAGCAATCGGCTTAGCTATCCAGAAGCTGAAAAAAAGTTTGACTGCACTGTAAAGGGGAAAAAAAAAGTAATTTTCTGAGACATTTTTTTTTTTTTATTTTAAATGGAAATGCTACAGTTCACTGTTATTTTGAGCATGTCTGGTTTAGTTGATATTCTAATAATTGCCATACACTGCTTGCAGATTGTTCTTAGGAAAAGTGGCTCCATTTTCTATAAAATGATTTGTTGTGAATGATAAATTCTCCCTCTTGTTTAAATGGGTCAGTAAGTTAAGCAGTATTACTACTGCTATCGAGTACAGTATTCCTAACAAATGCCACCTGCATACACTTTCTGAACAGGGATGATGTTTAGATACTTAAAACCTTTTACATCTAATCTTGGCTTAACTTAAGTAAGAACAAAATTAGTGCTGTCCATACATACTGCTCCTGTGATAAAGGTTTATTTTATGAAGTTGCTGTGTGCTGAACTGCTGCTTTTTACTTTTTGATGCTCATTATAAAACCTAACGCCCATTTCATCCCATTCTTAAGGGTGAAAGTACTACGGTTTAAGCACATAGTCTTTTTACATATAGATATCAAAAGTTGTTTTTTAAGGTTACCATTAATAAACTTTTGTTTCCAGCTGCATTGAATATCAATAAAGATAACAACATATGTTACACTGATAATAGAAATGAAAACTCAAAATGGTAATCTGACACACTACACATCCTTAAAGGAACACGCCCCTGAGCTTTTAAACACAGGGCTTATTTTTAGCCACAATGATTTTATCATGGCTGAATAAGCCCTATTTAAACCTCTAACTATACTTAATAGAGGAACTTATGACTGACTTAAACAAAACCAAACATGTTACAATCTGCATAATATCTAATTCCCGGTGATACCATTAACATGCACATTAAAGCTGAAATATCTTTTCTATATAAAAACCCCTTTAGGATATTAATATATCAGGACCTGAAATTTTCTGATTTAACAGTACACGAAAATCAGTAAATGAAGCAAAATAAGACAAGTTAGGATATAAGAAAAATTTATACTGTACCAAATACAGAAACATACGAATAATACCTGAGAACTCAGCTTTAAAACATTTTTACTTGGAAAGTGCATTGATGATCTAGGTAATTGTAACCCCATGGAAATATAAATGAAGTCTGCACATTCTGCTATTCAATAATAATATAAAAGAATAGTCCTGGCTGAGGTGCCCACAAATATGATACGCCACCGAGCAATTTATATGTAGACACAATATACTTAATCACAGCTTACGAGAATGTATACAGTACTTGGGACATTTGTTGATGAAACTAAAATAATATGACCTTGCTTATCGTGGATGTTAATGGAATACTTAGATTACTGTATGGAGCCTACTGCAACGCTTATAATGGAACCAGGTGATTCTCAAGTAATATTTACTGTACAATGCAGTAAGGGTAATAGAGTACTTGTTGTCTTTTTGTTTATATGTTATGTACAACAATGTTATAACAATAATAAGGGTTGCACATAATTGAATTGTTATTGAAGGACTCCCCAACTAAGTGTGTCTATATTCATATATGTACATATGTGTGGATTGTTATATAGATATATGGTTTTCTCCAGGACTCGTCAGAATAAGAATGGGTATAGTAAGCCATATGTCATACAGCGAACCTATTTCAAATAAACAGTAGGGGCAAGATCTCCTTTAAGCATAAGCCCATCCAAGACCGAAACAGCACAGGACAGGGGTGATAAAAATGGTGGGAGTAATGATCCTGGGTAAATTGCTTAAATGAACAACACCTGCCCCTTGGCATGAGCAAAATTGGTTCTAATAGTTTTATTTTAACTTTAATACTTTATTATAAATCTCATAAGAAGAAATGTGGATTGCAGAAGTAGTGTTTGTGAGGGAATGAGTGGGTTAGGCTTTGTACAAATGGGGTTAGGTCACACAGGACCATTAAAACTCTTCCAACCCATGCATACTAATGCACAAGGTATATATATACCAATAACGCAAATAAATACAAAAAACAAATCTGGTAAGGTCCTGTTTAATTCCTGGTCCAGGAGATTGGTGGGTAAGCACAGGGAAGGGACGGGAATAAAAGAATGCTTTCATAACATGTTTTTGAAAAGAATTAAAAACTTCCCAACATACTTACACAAATATTCAAGGCATCTGTCACAAAACAAAAAGCATTACTGTGTGTTTTTAATAAACCATCTTTCAAAATGTGTTTAAATGCTGTTGGCCTTTTAGATTCTTCTTCAGTATGTACTCTTCGCAGAATGTCAACAGGACAATCCCGCTCTTGAAACATACTAACTAACCTATTAACTTATTTTTCAAAAAGGGTGTCTTCACTCACTAGTCTTGAAAGCCTTACCATTTGCCCCTTTATTATGTTCTTTTTTTGGTGGAAAGGGTGGCAACTTTTAAAATGTAAAAAGGAGTTGGAGTATGTCTTTTTTCTATATATTCCTGATTGCAGTGTGTTCTTCTCTTTATCATACATTAACAAAAGGTCTAGATAGATGCAGTTCTCCTTGTGAATTTTGAAAGTAAATTTAAGAAATGGTGTAGTAGCCTTGAGGTACTCAATTAAATCAAAAATCTCCATTTCTGTTCCCTTCCAAAAAATCAAAATATCATCCAGGAAATGCAAATATAATTTTATATTTTCATAAAACCTAGAAGTGAAAACCTGATGTGTCTCCCAATTGGCCAGAACTAAATTTGCATAAATTGGTGCACACTTGGCACCCATGGCAACACCCGTGATCTGCTTAAATAGTTCGCTGTCAAATGATAAAAAATTGTTCATCAAAACGATTTCAACCAAATCAACTAAAAGACTCAATTTGACTCTGTGGAAGTCACTGTAGTAGATCAAGCACTTTCTAAAACTTTCTAGACCCTGTTCGTGTGGTATAATGGAAAACAAATTAACAACATCAATCGTAATCATAATAATTTCTTCATCTAGATTAATGTTGTTAATAACTTCCAAGCAATGCCATGAGTCTCTAAGAATGTGCAGAAATCTATTCAAAATCTGTTTGCTGTGGAAATCAACATAGGTAGCCAGCGGTTCCGTTTTCGAGTCTTTTGCAGAAACGATAGGTCTAAAGGGGGGATTTGTGGAATTTCTGTGAATCTTGGGGATTCCAAAAATTGTAGGTGTAACAGGAAATTCTACAAGCAGATACTCATATTCTTTTTTATCAATCATGCCCTCCATTAACCATTCGTACACCAAAAAAAGAACATAATAAAGGGGCAAATGGCAAGGCTTTCAAGATTAGTGAGTGAAGACACCCTTTTTGAAAAATAAATTAATAGGTTAGTTAGTATGTTTCAAGAGCGGGATTGTCCTGTTGAGATTCTGCGAAGAGTATGTACTGAAGTAGAATCCAAAAGGCCGACAGCATTTAATCCCATATTGAAAGGTGGTTTATTAAAAACACACAGTAATGAAACATTCAGTAATAATGGTAGTGATGACCATTCCAGAAATGCCATGATTTTACCATTTAATCCTATGTTTGACCACATTAGATTGATTTTAAAGGACACATGGTCGAGTGTGTTTAATAATGACATTACTTCCATATTAGGTACTACACCAAACATCATTTATAGTCGAGGTAAAAATTTAAAGGAACTTATGGAAATTGATAAGGGAGCAAGTGTGTTCAAAAGCTCCAGTATGAATAAATGCGGGGCTTGTGGGGTGTGTAAGTTTATTAACAATGGGCCATATGTAACAATTAACAACTTTGGTAGAAGTATTAAGTGTCCAGGGCATGTTAATTGCAACACTAAGATGGTAGTTTACGCAGCTACCTGTTTGAGTTGCCTTGCATTCTACATAGGGAAAACCATTAGAAAATTGAGGTTAAGAATAAAAGAACACACAAGAGATATTAAAAACAACAAATCCACTAACGCCTTATATTTACACATTCAAGTATGTACCAATTTTAACAAATTTATATTCTTTGTGATTGATAGGATACCTTATTATGACAGAGGGGGTGATGTCAAAACATTACTGGAGGTAAAAGAGTGTTTATGGCAACTAAGGTTGGATGCCTCTAAACCTCCAGGTATCAACGATCATATATCAATTGCTAGCATTTTAAAGTTAAAGTCTTACTGCATTTAATGTTTTGACTGCAAATCAGGCAGTTTGGTATTATATAATATGTATTTGCAACATTTTAAATGTTTAGTTTAATATTCACAACAGTTCATGGTTTTTATGCATTTTTGAACAAAAACTTGTTGTTTGAAAATCATCTATTTAACTGGCTGGCATTGACTATAATTATTATATTTACTCAGCGTTTTGCAACACAATCTTTTAAGTATCTTTAACTTGTGTGTGTGTACTGCAGCTTTAACCAAGATGTACGAGCTGTAATGCCATTTTAGAATGCTATTGGTTAAATCGAGAGGTGTGTGTATGATGTAGTTTTTAAATAACATTTTCCTATGGTACTTTGTATTACTCTGATAAAGCCTTTGGTATTTTACGGGTGAAAGCGCTTAGTAAAACTCTAGTTTTTACATTTTCTTCTATTTTAATATTGGTTGCTATTCTGTGGTTCGTTCAATAAAGCAACATTCGAGTTACAGAATTACAGTCCGTTTTTTTTTTCTTAGTTTGGTCATGTTTCAAGTTTATTGGCATAATCCCACATATGTTAGCATCCCAAAATACTGCAAACTTAAAGGACATACTGGCTGTAATATTTTGCTTTTCAGCATCATACATCATTAATGAACCTCATTAGCATACAATGTTTCAAAATGTTGTGCACTGATAGTACAGAGCTCCAGTCTCTCCCAACCCTTGTTGAGCCCAAAAGTGTGAGCCAAAAAGCAAAAGTCTTGCAGAAGAAGGCAGCTCTGCTGATATAGAGAAACAATTGTCTTTACTATGATTCAAGCAGTCTGGTTTCAATTAATATCTCAAGCACCTGTAACAGTAGATGAGGGAAGGAAAGACTGATAAAGCTATGCCTATTCATCCCTCTTCAGATGAAGCATGTGGATATCATGCCAGAGTGAGTTAAGCCAGTCATAAAGCCTCCATGAAGTCCACAGCCAAATACAAGTCACCAGAGTAGTTCAATGTGCAGTCACAACTGTAGGATGAATATATATATATATACTGAATTAAAAATATGCTCATGCCTAACAGCTCAAAATGGTCTTCTGAATGATGCTTACATAAGGGAGGTGTTGGATCTCCCAGTATTGTGTAAATCTATCACCTGTGAGCTTCACTGCTGGCTTCCAGTCTCACTCTTCATCTGCACCCTGTCTTCAAAAGTCCATAACAACTGGTGATCCTGGCTGGGGGGGGGGGGTTAGGATGGTATTAACCCTCCCAATTTTCCCAGGGGTATAGTCTGACTACAAGGTATCTAACTCTACTCAAGCCCCTCCACAATTTTGAACATGTTCTGTCATCAAATGTAATTTCTATGAACACAGAAAGAGTAACTGCTGTTCACAGAAATTACTTTTCTCTCCACTGTTGTGCAACCTTGGAATTAATGTATATAAGTCCAGGATGGGTGTCCAGTTGTTCACCAATGGTGACTTTGGAGAACAGTTTTAGTTTTCTTCTCTTTGCTGAAATTACCTGCAGTGACGCACCATGAATCCTTACAACATCCATAGTGCCTTGGACTGGATAGGTCATGATTAATTATAATAAATTAGATACTAAGGGTCAGAGTGTAGTACTTTACATAACAGGGAGAGAATACCTGTGTGTCTTATAGGACACTCTTTTTCTGACTCCATGAACATAGCTTTCTTCCACCTGTGTTTTGTCATAAGCTTTGTGTTTGTAGACATAACATTACTTAATAAGAGTGGCCATAGTCCCAGAATCTAGAAGTCTCTTCATTTTCTTCCCATCAGCCGATATCATGCATGTGTCTCAGAGACAATATGCTGAATCTGGTATTTGGGCAGCTACATTATCCGATTCCTTCTGTACTGATTTATTAACTGTTATTTGGATAGAAATCACATTCTGTATAGGCACAGCATTTGCATTATCATTGCATTACTTTAAAACCGTACTTTTTGGTAGGCACAGCATTACAAATTAAACATTTTTAGCAACGTGTCTCCTCTTCCTAAACTTAATAGACCATTTCATCTTATATAATTTCCAAGTATTAACAGACATCTACACATTTTTAGCTACATTAGATTACCTAGACTAGGTTACTCAGTTCTTTACAATGCTTCATTAAATAGCAATGTTTCGATTATCACAACCAGTTTGTTTGTACTCTGGGTTACCCTAAAAAGTTAATTTGCATAAATTATATGGGAGTGCCTTTTTGAATGTATCACTTGCTAGAATATGTGCCTCTTTACTTTTACAATTCATTTCAAGATTAAACCATAAATTTAAAACATGCCATTTGTCATTAGAGCTTGTATTGT
>NC_056728.1:715229833-715287333 GCF_019279795.1 Protopterus annectens
CATAGAAGGATTTAAAATAAAAAGGGCATTTTGGATGGTGTAGTGGTGCAGCAGTTGCATTGTCACCTCACAGCAAGCAGTTCTCCAGTTCGATTCTTGGCTGGGGTGCCTTCTGTGTGGAGTCTGCATGTCTTCCTTGTGTCTGTGTGTGTTTCCTCTGGTTGCTCCAGTTTCCTCCCACATTACAAAGATGTGTATGGAGCTTTTCTCCCCAGCCCTCCACTGAAAATTGTCTTTGTTCAAAGTTAGACTTTCCCTGTAAACAAATGTCAAATAAATAAACAAATGTCAAATAAATAAGTTTTTCAACAAGAGAGTGACATACATCATCAGGATATGGATTGAGACAATCATTAAAGATAGGAAATGTTTTTATAGGGTGAAGAAGATAGATTTTATGAAATATGATGTAAAAGATCTAAACAGAGCTGAGAGGGGGGATTTTTCAATATTGTCAATAATTTATAGGAAGTGATGTTTTCTATTGACTTCCAGAATGTTTTGAGTGGCCAAGATGTAAAACCTGACTAGACCTAATATGGTGACTGTAGCACTGTTTGTTTTTATTCAGGTGCTTATCCTGCGACTCTTGTTATTAAGCACATCATAGCTGTCCTCCTCAGGCTGAATAAGTGCTGATTGTTAAAGGTTCTGTTTGTAGACTGCATGGTTTGTTTTATGTGTCTGTTTTCATTACCTTTTTTTCCTGAATTGCATTTTTGTTATTATTCTTCAGAATGTTCTGTATTTTGCATATCTCCTGTTATTATTATTATTGTTCAAACCACCCGTGTTTGTACTCACAGGATGGCCAGAAAATGGTCCATATAGAAGAATCCTCTACCCGAAAACAATTTTAAATGAATAATGTTTATATATATATATATATATATATATATATATATATATATATATATATATATATATTTTTATATGCTTTACTATTAAAATGTTGTACCTGACAAGTGCAAAGTTGCAAAAGTTCTTATTATCAAAAAAAAAATGTTGAATCTAAATAAGGGAATGACAAGTTGTATTCACTATTCTAAATTTCAGCATTTAGTGTGTGACATTCAGAATGGTCACCATAGTCTTTTATGCGAGTTTAACTGTCGAGACTTACCTTATCTTAGTTGGTGTTTTTTGCGGGGGGGGGCTGTGCCCCTCTGCACCCCATGTGGGGAGCTCCGGGCCCACACCCCCTGCAAATTATATATACAAACTCTGAGATCGCACAACAGTACAGAAAAATGTTGACACTTCAGCTGTTGATTGACAGTATTTTAAATGAGATACTCTAGTGCAAAAATATTAAGTTTGGAAAACTAATTTTACAGTTTTGACTTTCTTACCAAAAAATATTTTGGTTTTCGACATATATAGTCACATAAAGGACTACTCGATCAACTCATTTTCAAATTTTTTATAGTGTGTATAAATATATATATATACATATATATATATATATATATATATATATATATATATAGGCTTACTATCAAAATGGCGATCACCCCTTGCCGACACCACTAACACGAACTCCGAACTGCGACTGTTGATAATGTCGAACACCGATATTCTGAAATGCAAAATCTCACCCCCCCTTTTGACCCATGGTAGTACTTGTTTTGTGGTGTGGAGCGGTCGGAAATATATATATATATATATATATATATATATATATATATATATATATATATATATATATATATATATATGCCTTACCTTTCTTTTTTTTGACTGAATCATGGCTGAAAGGGATCAATGGACCAGCTCATTTAAGAAATATTAAACTAAATAAAATAAACATCAGTCTGAATGTGACAGGCACAGCAGACCCTAACTACATCATATTTACACTTCAAAAAACATCAGATTCATTATGCTGCCACAACCAGAGGAAAGCAAAACTAATACAGGTCTGAAGCTAATGCTGTGCAGTACTAAGTTATTGTACTATATGGGCAGAAAGTAAGAAAAATATTACAACAGAGCCTGTTCATTTGTTGGGAACCTCTAACTACCCCTTGCCCCAGCATGTGATGTCAGCACACAAATGGGAATTGACTTCATATAATTGTGTTCCAAATAGGGCCCTCAGAAATGTAGAGTTGTCTACAATAATGCACACTCAAGTCAGTGCTAGTCACTCAGTTCTGTAGACATTGGCTCTAGGTCAGTTGGTCACATTGACTACTGTTGATGTGACACCCCATCCCCATATAAAAATGGGAAAAAGACAGTTGATGATGACAGTGATGATGAAGATGATGATGATGATCCAGCCTATAAATGAAACTTTTTATACAAATAGTCTGGAAACAGCTACAGAACGTGACAGTTGTCCTGTGGACGCCATCTCCAAGGCACACATGCTTCTTCGAATCTCAAAAATAAGTTCCCTCTTCTCAAAACCGAGCAGCATCACACCAGGACGATAACGCTGAAGAACATATTTCTTTTTGTTGGAAACACATTGTATGCCATTTGCAGAGCACCTTGTATATCATTCACTCCCATCCTCGACCATACATGTCTCTGTAAACTACTGACAAAAAATGGTTTCCCTCATCACTGCCCCTAGTAGCCAGTCACTGAGCAATGCCCCCCCTGGGAAACCCACATACTTGACCTTTGAAATAACTGCCATAATTTTAACGAAAATCCCCCTGTAACATACCCAGTGGGTGAATTTTCCAGTCTCTTTCTCAAGCACACGTTTCTGGAAACTAAGTACACTAATTGTTAGCCATGGACAGTACTCCATCCATGAAGCTAGTTTAAAGTAACACAGTAATGTGAGCAATATATCTGCTACAACAAGAAATTTCAAGTAGTACAGTAATGTTTTGTATGCTTTGACTCTCTCTCTCATGTTGCAAAGCTTGCAAAAGGACAGTCACAGAACTTAGTTATCTTCTAACAAAAATAAAGTGCAGCAAAAGATGCACATAAGTGAGATAAAACCATGCAAACAACCAAAATATAACCACCTGTCTTGGAAGCACAGTTATCCTCAATCACAAAATAATGTTCAATAGTGAGCCAGAAATTTATCCCTACCTAAATTGCTTTGAAATATTTCTAAATTTCAAACTTGTGTGATACATTTAAAACACTACTGCATATGAACCTCACTTGTATCGGGTATGCAGCTTACAAGGTACTACTTACTGAATGGATGTGGAAGTATAGCCATGGTGTGTATTCTCAAGTCAGTGAGTAAGCAAATGCAATGTAATGATTTGCAGGTCTCCTCTCAGTGGTAATGGTAGTATTCCCATCAGACTTTGGCATTGTTACTTTATCTATGGAACACCTATCATTTCCAGGCATTGCTTCTAGATTTATGGAATCGCCATCAGTGTTAAGCAACAACTGGGCAACATCCTCCCATATCTTGTAGCACCCCATTATCTCCAAAATTGCCTCCAGCTGCTTCACCAAAAATGTTACCCATGATGAGGCTCAGCCAAGGTTAATAAGATGCTAGGAGCCTCCACCTTACTCTACTTTGGTGCCCTGCAAGTTTGTCCCTTGGGAATCTCAAAAATGGTCAAGCAGATACTACTGATTTAAAAACCACTGAGAGCTAAAAACACTCTTCTACTTGAAATTACCCCCATAACTATAGCATCTTCCTATAGTCACACATGAAGCTTGTTTTTATGTTTAGTTGCATAAGCAAATGCAAAGCTGACACTTTGTAATAAATGGAATATGTCAGGAAAATAAAAGTTATGTATAGGGTGCTGCATTGTAATGTTAATTTGAACAAATTCATGAAAAGCTATTTTGAGGCATGTATGGTACGGTGGGTCAATATTATATTCTCGAAAGCCGACAATGTCAAATCTGACATTGTTGGCATGAGAATATCAAATGTTCAGAATCTCGAGCCTGTAAACGGAAATATCCAGGGCAGTCTTTTAAGATTCGAGCTTGAGATAATTAGAGCTTTTGATAGGGGTCCATATATATGTATATGTGTGTTTACAGATATATATACACACATATATATACACACACACACACACACACACATATGTATGTATAAATAGATGTGTGTGTGTGTGTGTGTGTGTGTGTGTGTGTGTGTGTGTGTGTGTGTGTGTGTGTGTATGTGTATATCTATCCAGCTATCTATCTGCAGATATATATATATATATATATATATATATATATATATATATATATATATATATGTGTGTGTGTGTGTGTGTGAGTATGTGCGTGCTTGTGTGTGTTTGTGTGTGTGTGTGTGTGTGTGTGTGTGTGTGTGTGTGTGTGTGTATATACACTCCAAGGTCACAGAACCACTGAGGAAAGAGAAACACTCTGCATGGGTAAAAACAGTTGCCACATGAACTGTGATGTGCATTCTGATTCAAGCATAGAAAGTGTAGTCAGGGAATGGTGTTAGTCAGATAACTGTTTTACCAGTTAGATGCCAGTCATTTGTAAAGGACATCTTGAAGATACCTGACATTGGTAATGCAAGAGCAAAATACACTTAAACTGTGCGCTCACAGTATCCAGGTGCATTATTTTAATTACTTACTTGAAATTTATTGACCAGGAAAGCACATCAGCTGTGATGACCATTTGTGGGGGAGTCCCAGATAACTAAAGTTCCCACATAGAACAAGTGCAAATGCAAGTTTATCTGTGCTATAGAAGATTTTACAACATCATTAGGCTATAAATAGGCAAGTAAACAACTAATCACGTAAGGTCAATGATAATCCCACATTGCCTTAGACAGTCTATAAAGGGCATGGAATATCTTGTACAACATATAAGAGCCTATGGGCAGGTGCTGTACTAGAAGGTAAATTATACACCTTTTTGTAGATGAAAGGTGATCTCATAAAGAATCTTTGACACTGTGGATGTAATTTAAGTTTCTAATTTGTATGTTACATATAGAACTGAGTTTATCAGTTTCTGTCAGGCTGAGGTTGTTACTGACATTTAGAAACAAGGAAAGAAGAGCTAGTTTTCAGAAGTGGGATTGAGGGACCCTTTGAGAAGATATATAGTAGTTCCAACTTTGAATATGTTTTTCTCACAGCTGATGAGATTTGCTCAGTGAATGCATTCTCATCAGTTAGAAAGCCCAGGCATTTGAAAGACTTCACCTTGTCAATGGGAGCACCCAATGAAGACTTGATAGCCAGTGGGGAGAAGTCGGGTTTCTGAATCTTCCTGGTTTCGCATACCATCACCTTGGTCTTTGAATCACTGAGAATTAGGGAGCTATTGAGCTTCATTTTTCTTTTGATTTTCATAAGTAAGGGGAGAAAAACTGTAGTGGCAATTTTAGTTTCAGAATCGGGGTGAGGGACCCCTTGAGAAGATATGCTAGTCCCAACTTTGAATGGTTCTTTCTTAGAGCAGATGAGATCTGTTCAGAAATAGCATTGCTTACTTCACCTTCTGAAAGGTGGCACCTGACAATGATTTGTTACCCAGTGGGAAGAAGTCAGACCTTTGAAGCTTACCATCTATTATAACTTTGGTCTTTGAGGCAGTAAGAATTAAGGAGCTATTGAGATACATTTTTCTGTTTTTTTTTTTTTTTTTTTTTTATACTTCCCACACCTGCCAACTTTCTGATCATCTGGCTGATTGTCATAACTCTGCCTGCTTGTTCCCTGCAGGCAAACGACAGAGCAGACATCATCCCGGCTGCCATCTTGGGATTTTGTGATGTTACATCCTAATTCAACATTCATTTTCAGTACTGTCCCTGGGGTTTGATTGCAGTGGGCATAGTGTAGGGCAGTTAGTGACTTTTGAAAGTGTCAGCAGCCCATGGATTTCTCAGTCTTCTTTACAATGGATACAGCCATGGGCTCTCCAGTTTCCACTAAGAAACTTATATGGAGTGCATAGCATGGGGTATGCACCCCTTCCCTCCCTCTTAGCAAAAGAGAGCAGGCGCAACCCTTTTACTCCTCTCTCAACACAAATGGCTTCTCCAGCACTGGGGCTGCTAATTCAAACTAGGTAATCTGGGTCATACTCAGAGCTGTGTCCCTCTATGCCTTCATGGCAAATGAGATCCATTTTTCTAATGGTGAAAGGAAAACTGCAGTCCAGTGGCTGCCACTATGGCTGGGGTGAAGGCAGGAGAACAGCAAAGAAGCATCATCCATGCATTGAAGAATGGAAACTGCAAAGCAATGTCACCATATCTTATTGTTGAATGGTAAAGCAGGAGGAGATAGAGTACAGAACCTTGGGTGTACTAGTGGACACCTCCCTCACAGAGAAAAGCTAGCCACTAAACTTTAGTATCTCCCTATTAGGTAGCTACCAAACCAACTGGTAACAAGCAGAGGTACCACTATGGTGGGGTACAGGGAACAGCCATCCCGAGTGCAAGGTTTTAGGGGGTACTGTGATTGATGTTAACTGATATATATTGTGTTCTTGTTGGTCTTCAAGTTGACATGATGGCATTATGGAAATGTGTTGATTGTGCCAGATTATGGAGTGGCACAGGGAATCAAATGAACCAACTACAGCTTTGGTAGCATTTTCTATTAATCCAAACTGAAATACTCACGCAGCAAGATATATCATGCTGTATTAAATGCATTTCTGAAGTCTGGCCAGAGGATGCCTGTACACTAGACTTTATGTACGTCAATCAGAACACAGTGTTTGACAGATGGATGAGTGCTGTCTCTACTCCGATACTTAGGCGTGGAGACATGCCGGGAATCACATTCTAGGTTATTACTGCAGACACATGATAATAGCTGTAGTCACACACTTTTTCACGCGGCTTTGTAAGGGGGTTCAATAAAGAATGAGGTCAGTAACAGCTAGTTATATTCTTTAACCTTCCCTTGGGAAGGCAATCACATGTGAATAAACTACTGCTGATACCAATGGCCTATGATGTCACTACTGTGGTTGGTGGTTGTAGCCCACTGGTTTCTGATGAAAATGCAGGATTCAAGAGTTTTTCTTCTTAGGCTCCTACTCATTACATATCATTTAGCATTAAGAAATGAGCAAACTGTATTATAAGCTAAAGAACAGCATCTCATGTGCATACGCTTAGAGTAATCTACTTCTGATAATAACATAATAACATAAGCCGAGAGCACTTCCAAATGACTGCATCATACAATCAAAACAGAATAAAATCAAATTGAATAAACACAGTATATACTACCAGCAAGATTACAGGATGCAAAGTTTCCATTTTTAAAATCAAGATAAGTTAATTTGCTTTAAATAATTAAAGTCTCCCCTACAGTGAGTCATTTTGGTATTATGCCTTTCAAGAAGTCTGGCTTTCAGTCATGCAAAATGCCAAAATATATAGCTAAAACTGCTGCATTCATTTTGGTCCTGATATTAATTTGATGTTGAATAAATATCATTTTAAAAGCATATGCAGCTTTACCAATGTTATTGCTACTATAAGGACACCAATATACATAAGCCACTAATCAATCTAATCCATAATACATGCACATCTTTTTTTAATAAAATTTGAAGTTATTCATGGTAAAGGCTGCTGTTACATGTACATTCTCGCATATTTCAAATCTATGTCATTTCAGTATGGCAGCTTGTATGAATGTTAATTTTACATCTTAGTTCTTGTATTTCATCTAACAAAAATAGCAATGTACAAACATCTAGCATCAAAGCTGAAAAATTACACATGAGCACATTTTACTTGACACTAACCGCAGTCAGCAGAGGAGATTATATTGCAAATGGCATTTTTTAATGTTTCTGACAGGATTATCAGAGCATTTTTATCGATTGTAGCTAATTCCACATAGATCACTGTATATATAAGTATTTGTAAGTGTGAAATTATTACACAAAATTACATTTTTATATAATATGAAGCAGAATTTCTATACTAAATTGACGATTATACCATGAACCCCCATTAATATTCCAAAACATGCATGCTGATTGGCCAGCGTGCACGTTGTAAATCAACTTATACTAATGGAAAAAGGTCCGGTTTCCCGGACTTTTTCCATTAGTATAAGTCTTTTTTTAAAACACTGTCTCGCTATGTTAAAAGAGTTTAACATAGTGACACAGGTTTAAAAAATGCAACGGAGATCTCCGTTGCTTTTTTTAAAGCTGTCGCGCTATGTTAAACTCCTTTAACATAGCGACACAGTGTGTAAAAAGCAACGGAGATCTTGCTTTCTCCGTTGTTTTTGGCCACAGCTCTGATGTACTGCGCAGGCATGCGCAGTACATCAGAACTGCAGCGGATGCCAGACAGCTGCGGAAGGGCAGCAAAGAGGCATTATACAATGCCATTATTTAAGAAAAGTAATTGTTTCTTTTCTTAAATAATGTCATAGTATAATAGCAATAACCTACGCCTGGGTGTGGGTAATGCGGGATTTACCCACGCCAACCATGGGTAAATCCCGCATTACCAACACCCAGGCGTGGGTTATTGCTATATTAATCCTCTTACTTGAAAAAATGTTGAGTTTCTGGGTATGTCCCATTTAAGATTATAAGTAAAATATCATTGGTACCGGTACTTTGAGCATGTGCACGTCATATGTGTGTGTGTGTGTGTGTGTGTGTGTGTGTGTGTGTGTGTGTGTGTGTGTGCACATCGTGCTTATCTGTGTGTGTGTGTGTGTGTGTGTGTGTGTGTGTGTGTGTGTGTGCGTGTGTGTGTGTGTGTGTGTGTGTGTGTGTTTATGTGAGTGTGTTACTATGTGTATGAATGAAAAAAGTTGCAACTTAAGTTAATGTCCATACTTTTGGTGGAATTAATTGAATTTCATATAGTATGCTAACTACAAGTAATGTTTTTTTCAGTTATATCTATGCTGTTTAAGAAAAAGGACAAGGAATCTGTGTTCTCTTACACCAACAGCAGCAACATTTTTTTCTCTAAAATATTTTATTGATATCACACACTTAATAAAGGGATAGTAACATTGTTCAGTCCTGCCATGCATATCACAGAGTATTGTTACATCAATATAACTTAATGCACAAAAGGAAAACTTGCATTTTCATTGTACATATCCACATAGGTTCATAGGTTCAAAGGTAGGCACTAGGCTATCTGCCTGAAGGCATTTATAAGTCCAGCTGGAATGTGTTGGCTTTCTCCACCCCCTTAGATTAGTTCCCTGTGCCTCTGTCCAGCAGAGCCATTGAAGTGATCCCTGGGGTAAACTTTCTGTTTCCCATCCACTCGTCAAAGTTTCTCTTGAAGAGGGTTAGCGAGGAGCTCTGTCTAATGTAGACTGGAATCTTGTTCCAGAGCATGGAAAGTCTCTGGGACAGGAATCTATCCCTCCAGCACGTCCTATTTATTGTTGTGGTGAGGTTTAGATCCATGGAGCGTGTGGCTCGAGGGGATATGGTTTTCTTTAGGTGGAGCATGTCCATCAGTTCTGGGTTGGACATGGCCTTGTATGTCAGGCAGAGATCACCTCTGGGTAGGCGGTATGCAAACGAGTACAGCTGGAGTTTCTTCAGTCGAGCTGCATAGGGCATCTGCTTGAGGCCAGTGATCCTCTTGGTGAGGTACTTCTGTGGTCTTTCTAGCTGTTGCAGGTGTCTTGTAAGGTACATCCCAAATGGGGTATTGTACTCTATGATGGGTCTGATGAGTGATGCATAGAGGGGCCAAATGACCTCTTTTGATCTGGATGCAAACCCTTTTGTGATTAGGTGGGCCACAAAGAAGGATTTTCTAACCACTTTGTCAATGTGATTATCAAAGGAGAGGTTACTATCTACTTGAGTCCCCAGATCCCTTATTACGTCTTCCATATTTAGGGAGCTACCACCTATATGATAGTTTGTGGGTACTTTGCTTTTTCCAAAGAGGATGACTATGCACTTTTTGGCATTTAGCTTGAGGCCATGGTATCTGTCTCAATGAGACCCTTTTGGAGGATGTCTGTGTCAGCCGGAGAGTCAGTTATAGCCCCTAGTTTGCAGTCGTCTGCGAACTTGGTCAGGCATAGTCCTCCTGTGCTTGCCTGTACCTCTGAGAAGTATATGCCAAACAGGAGGGGTCCTAGCCCTGGGGAGCGCCACTTGTAACTGGTTTAGAGTCAGACCTAGCTCCTGCAACTCTTACCATGTGGGTTCTGTCTGTGAGCCAGTTGGCAACCCATCTCATGATGTAGGGGTTTATGTTCAGGCTGGTGAGCTTGTCTATAATACCTGAGCAGGGAATAGTGTTGAAGGCCTTTGCAAAGTCTAGGTAGGCTGTGTGGACCACCTTTCCCTCATCTATAGCCTTGGTAACTGTCTCAAAGAAGCCAACCAGGTTTAGGAGGCATGATCTGCCCTTACCAAAGCCGAACTGGGTAGGGTCCAGTGTTTAGAGGTTCCCAATGTCACTGTTAATGTGATCCATGATGATGTGTTCCACAGCTTTGCAGACCAAGCTAGTCAGGCTTATAGGGCAATAGTTCCCGGGGTCTGTTGTGGCTCCACCTTTGTGGAGCGGAATAACTATTGCTGTGCACCACTCTGTGGGCACATAGCCTGTGGAAAGGCTGAGTTTAAACAGTGTGTTAAGGTGAGGGGTTAGTTCATCTTTGAGCTCATGTAGGACGCAGCCTAGGACACCGTCCAGTCCCATTGATGCTGTGTTTTTGGCTTTGGAGAGGGATGTTTTAACCTGAGTGTCTGTGATTTCAGGGGCACTACATTCTTCTGGTATATAACGCCAAGCAGATCTGAGAATTGACATAGCTAAAGAATGCCTTGTGGTTATTTTTGGAGTCCATGGCAATTTTTCTTTCGAAGCTAGCCTTGGATGATTTTATGAGGGAATGTAGTTTCTTGCTGATACTGATCAGGGCTGTCTTCCCTTCTTGGAATTTTACTCTTTTCTGTACTAGTTTCCTCCTTCTATTGTATAGCTTGTTTATGGCAGGGATCCACCAGACTGGTTTCCTTTTCTTGGAGGAGTGAGTCTTGGTTTTGTTTGGAATAATACACTTTTGTATTCATAATTATCCCTTTGTAGCTACAGCAAAACTTCCAGGCTTACTTAATTATTTAAGTTTGTTTCCCAAAGCAGTGCATTGGTCTCACTGGACAAATTTCAGGCACAGCCAGGAGTGTATTATAACACTTATCACCTTGTTCCTTCTTTCCCTAACTTCCCTCCTAGCTCCCTTCTGCCTACCACCCTGCATCATAAGTCATTATTTTTCAATCACTTCATCCAACTTCTATTACCTTCAATTTCTGCTTAATCTACTTTCTTATCATTTCTTGTGTGACACCACTGATGCCCTTCAGCTTTCCATCCTTTTGCAATTTCTTTTTTTATCCACAAGACAGCCATCATGTCTTCCCTTTCCTGGATCGCATGCCATCCACTCCAGATAAACACAGCACCTGTCTTTCTTTGACCTCTGTTGCAAGTCTTACTCCATATTCCTGTTCTCCCATGTATCATTATCTTTTGAAACCTTCCATCTGACTTTATAATTTCCCATTCCTCATTGTGTGACATTCACCAGCATGGCACAACTCTTGGATTCAGGCATGCTCCATCCTTTTACCACCTTGCTGGCCTTCACTCTTTGCTTCCATATCCTACTTCTCTTTCCTCTCTGCATACATTATGTGAGCACACAAGCTACACCACTATTGGTTTGATATGCTCATGTTTCAGTATATAAGCATATAACTTCCAGTATAACCCACGGTTGTAAATAGCACAAGTAACAAAAACTGAGAGTGATGCTTCTCAGTGCCAGAAGTCTAAACCTCAAAATGCACACACTCGAGGCACTCCTCAGTATGGAGAAAATCGATATATGTACAGTAACAGAAACCTGGTTTAAGGCCCCAGAGAGCATCCCAGCACTACCAGGCTACAACTCATACCATACATTTCGGCCACAGAACCTGGACTGAAATACAAAAGGTGGGGGAGTATCCATATTCATCAAGGATACCCACACTTCCAGGTTAGTGGAACAGCATGATGCTTCAGAGATCATCTACGTGCAACTAGCAATAGGTAAAACTGCAATTCAAATTGTAGCTTGCGACAGATCACTCATCATGACCCAGGACTCCCATTCCACATTTCTGGAAACACTGGGAAACATAAAGGTCCTACTAAACACCCTAATACTGGATGATTTCAATTACCCGAACATTAACTGGGAGAACAACTCAAGTACTAACTCTCTTGCCCAGCATTTCCTAGAATTTATAAACTCAAGCACCCTGGATCAACTGGTTAACACTCCCACCAGAGGTGACAACATATTATACCCGGTCATCACCAACATAGGCAACCGGTGTTCCACACTGGAGGTCAGCCCCTCGCTGGTTAGATCTGACCATAAACAAATCACTCTGGATATCCACATTCCACCCCCAGTCAAGGAAACCACCGTTAAAAACTTTTCAAAAGCAAACTTCACGTTACTTAAGTCCAAGGTGGAAAGTTTCAAAGCCCCCATGCTAAAGGATAATGCTGTCCAAGCTGCAAAATCCTTTACTAATGCATTCTATGAACACCTACAATAATGCAGGGATCATGCTATCCTAAGCAAAACTAAGACTCACTCCTCCAAGAAGGTAAACCAGTCTGGTGGACCCCTCCCATAAACAAGCTATACAACAGAAGGAGGAAACTAGTACAGAAAAGAGTAAAATCCCAAGAAGGAAAGACATACCTGATCAGTATCAGCAAGAAACTACAATCCCTCATAAAATCATCCAAGGCTAGTATCAAGACTCTAAGTGGCAATGCTCAGATCTGCTCAAAGTTAGTGCAGAATGGCACAAAATACACTGAACCGACTGATATCGCCAACGTCCTGGCTGACAGGTTCAGTGCAAACTTCACCACCCTCTCTCCCCCAAAAGGGCCCATAACCATGCCAGAAGAATGTAGAGCCCCTGAAATCACAGGCACTCAGGTTAAAACAGCCCACTCCAAAGCCAAAAACACAGCATCAAAAGGACCGGACGGTGTCCCAGGCTGCATCCTACACGAGCTCAAAGATGAACTAACCCCTCACCTAAGCACACTGTTCAAACTCAACCTCTCTACAGGCTATGTACCCATAGAGTGGTGCACAGCAATAGTTATTTTGCTCCACAAAGGTGGAGCCATAACAGAACCCATGAACTATCACCCTATAAGCCTGATTGGCTTGATTTGCAAGGCTATGGAGCGCATCATCATGCAACTCATTAACAGAGACATTTGGAACCTCCAAATACTGGACCCTATGCAGTTCAGCTTTGTTAAGGGCAGATCATGCCTCCTAAACCTGGTGGACTTCTTTGAGACAGTTACCAAGGCTATAGATGAGGGAAAGGTGGTACACACAGCCTACCTAAACCTTGCAAAGGCCTTCAAATCCATTCCTCATTCTGGTATTATAGACAAGCTCACCAGCCTGAACATAATCCCCTATGTCATAAGATGGGTTGCCAACTGGCTCACGGACAGAACCCACATGGTGAGAGTTGCGGGAGCTAGGTCCGACTCTAAACCGGTTACAAGTGGCGTTCCCCAGGGCTCAGTCCTAGGACCCCTCCTGTTCGGCATATACTTTCCAGAGGTACAGGCAAGCACAGGAGGACTACGGCTGACCAAGTTCGCAGACGACTGCAAACTAGGGGCTATAATTGACTTTCCAGCAGACACAGACATCTTCCAAAAGGGTCTCACTGAGAAAGAAACCTGGTGTCAAAATCATGGCCTCAAGCTAAATGCCAAAAAGTGCATAGTCATCCCCTTTGGAAAAAACAAAGTACCCACAAACTATCACATAGGTGGTAGTCCCCTTAAAACGGAAGACATAATAAGGGATCTGGTTACCCAAGTAGATAGCAATCTCTCCTTTGCTAATCACATTGCCAAAGTGGTTAGAAAATCCTTCTATGTGGCCCACCTAATCACAAAAGGGTTCGTATCCAGAACAAAAGAGGTCATTATGCCCTTCTACTCATCACTCATCAGACCCATCATTGAGTACAATGACCCATTTGGGATGTACCTTACAAGACATCTGCAACAGCTGGAAAGACCACAGAAGTACCTCACCAAGAGGATCACTGGCCTCAAGCAGATGCCCTTTGCAGCTCGACTGAAGAAACTCCAGCTGTACTCGGTTGCATACCGCCTACCCAGAGGTGATCTCTGCCTGACATACAAGTCCATGTCCAACCCAGAATTGATGGACATGCTCCACCGAAAGAAAACCATATCCCCCCAAACCACACGTTCTAGGGATCTAAACCTCACCACAGTAATAAATAGGATTTGCTGGAGGGATAGATTCCTGTCCCAGAGACTTCCCATGCTTTGGTACAAGATTTCAATCTACATTAGGCAGAGCTCCTCACTAACACTCTTCAAGAGAATCCTTGATGAGTGGAGGGGAAACAGAAAGTTTATCCCGGGGATCGCTTCATTGGCTCTGCTGGGCATAGGCAAAGGGAACTAATCTAAGGGGGTAGCGAAAGCCAACACATTCTGGCTAGGCTTTTAAATGCCTTCGGGCAGATAGCCTAGTACCTACCTATGAACCTATATATATATATATATATATATATATATATATATATATATATATATATATATATATATGTGTGTGTGTGTGTGTGTGTGTGTGTGTGTGTGTATATATATATGTGTGTGTGTGTGTGTGTGTGTAGATATATATATATATATATATATATATATATATATATATATATATATATATAGGGTCTGTATTAGAACATCGACTTTTTAAAACGTCGAATGTTCTACTATCGACCCCTATTCAGCAAACACTGACAATATCGAACATGCAGAACAGTGAATTTTTTCCCAGGGAAAAAATTTGCTGTTCCAACACACATACACACAATACAATCACACCAAACAAACAGCAATCCACACACATGCACCTAAAATCCTACATCTAACCCTACACTAAACTGTTCATACACCACTAGCTATCCACTTACCTTAACCCAAACCCTAGCTTTAAGATCTGTCACTATCACACACTCACCTCACCTGTGCCCTAACCTTAATTCACCTACCCCACCCTAACCCTCACGTCCACACAATCGCACACTTACCTGACCCGCGCCCTAACCCTAACTCACCTACCCCGCACCCTAACCCTCACGTCCACACAATCGCACACTTACCTGATACCGACCCGTAACTTTCCACCACAGTGCTGAAAATAGTGAAGCCACAGGAGCGGCCAACCAAATTCCTTCCCTAGGAAGAAATTTGGTATTCTGCAGCTTCGCTATTTTCAGTGTTCGCTGAATAGGGGTCAATATTAGGGCATTCGAAGTTGTGAAATTTCTTTGTTCTAATATAGACCCATATATATATATATATATATATACATATATATATATATATATATATATATATATATATATATAAATAATATGAGGACTCCCAGTGAAATATTGTGTTGTAGTACAAAGCCAACAAAAAACAAAGTCGACACACTCATCACAGCCAGGATTCTTCTGAAAAACACCACGTATCCACTGTAGACTTAAAAAACTTTATTCAAGTAAAAATAATAAAACCAAGTACTCATGAGATAAGCACTTTCAGATCTTAATCATCCTTCATCAAATCTCATTAAAACTCCTAATGAGAACATATAAAAATGGATTCTCAGACAATCAGGTTGTCATATCTAGCCAACTCCTTCTCCTTTCTTGAATAAAATTTTTTAAGACTACAGTGGATATGTGGTGTTTATCAGAAGAATCCTGGATGTGATGACTGTGTTGAGTTTATTTGTTTTTATCTCTCTCTCTCTCTATATATATATATATATATATATATATATATATATATATATATATAATTATTCGTACTACTTCTAACCATTACTCTTTTAAAAAATCTCTTCACTCACACCTAATATCCCAATGGGAATGCTCCTGCTCTCTCCCCACATAACAAATGATATCAAACTCCTGTTCCATTCTTTCTATGGAAAACAAACCCCTTTCTCACCTCATTCAAGGCCTTAGATTCCTTCTTTCTCTCTTTCTCACTTCTCTCTCGATCTTATTCTCTTCTAAAACTTTCTCCTTCTACTCATCTCTCCATATACTTTTATTCCAGTACTTATATGTTAGTTAAATATTGCATCAGACTGCTGCTACTATATGCGTTTTGTAAACAATGAATCAGACTGTAACTATGAACTGTATATTCCTAAGAAGAAATGCCTCTCTGTTGTACAATGCAATGTTCCATTGCCAGTCAGTTTTAACTCCAACCTCATCACTAGTGTGTATTACTTGCAATGTTTGCTGTATTAATTGTAAAGGTCTTGTTCAAAACTGCAACCTTTGTATAAATATAATCTTTAAACTATTGTAACCTAGAGTGCTATTGGAGATTTTCTCCCCAGGACTCCATTGAAAACGGGTTCAAATGGCCCAATGGACTATCCTGGTAAACCAACTGCAAATGAATAAATAAATAAATATATAAATATATATGAGCCTACTTTGAATGATCGAAATTTCACAACTTCGAATGTCATATGGCTGGGACCATATGATCAAAGTTTTAAAACTTTGAACATTAAAAAAAAAAATGAACACACATTTATGCAGGGAGCCAAGCCCCCCCCCCCGCAACCCACACACACCGCTATTAAAATATACCAACTCTGAGATCGCACTACAGTGAGAAAAAGGGAATATTCCTGTTCCACGCTGTATGGAGATTTAAGTGTTCGAAATTTTAAAACTTCGATCATATGGTTTTGGCCAAATGACATTCGAATTTCTGAAACCTCCATCACTTAAATGGGACACACATATATATATATAATTATGTATGTATAAATTAACGTTGATATCACCATTGTTCTCACCATGTGCATTCTCCCACTCAAAGTACTCTTTCAGCTAGTTCACCTGTCAGGAATACCCTTTACTGTTTCCCACAACTCCTTTTAACTTTTGTAGTAATCTCTCTCTTTGTTGGGTAAAATTTCACTCATAAATATCTCTCCTTTTGACCACAGCAACCCTACCGAATACTATTCCTATTTTCCTATCACCATTATTAATGATGTCTTTGGATGATGCTCAAAACGTGACTTTTTTTAAAACTCTTGAAAACCTTGCAGTGTTGTTCTGCAATAATAACTTACAGTCATCTGCAAATAAGTTTATACAACTTTTTTTTCATGTTGTTCAACAACTGTATATTAGTCTTTTTATTCTTCTTTATGCCTATTTATCCATGACTTAAACAAAAATTCCCAGAGATAGTGGACATCTCTGCCTTTTTCCAAACCCTAACCTCATCTGGTGAGCCTCCATTAACCTATATTTAGCATTTGACTTCTTATGTAATACTTCATTCCTCAGTAAAACCCTTTCTTATCCCAATACTTGTTTCAATGTTGTCATTGTAAAGTTTCAATTCACAAAGTAAAATGCCTTCTGGGCATCTTTAAATACCACCCTTGTGACATTTATTTTTTTCTATTCAAACCAACTCATATAATTTAACAGTAATGTGCAATGATCTGTGGAATACCTACCTTTCACAAACCCTTATTTCTCTCTCTCTCCCTAGTGTTGGTACCAGCATAACTGGCCTAATGTCATATATCCCAGCCATAATTATCATATTGTTATTCATAAAGAAAAGGTCTGTACTTTGCCAGGTCTTCTTTACCACTTTCCTATTTTCCAGCCTCACCTTTACTGTCTGTCACACTGATTGTTTCATTTCTTCTTATCTAAATGATTCAGTAAATTCTCTAAATGCCATCCTACCCACAGCCACTCCAATTGATAATTATTAAATGTGAACCAATCCAGGCTCTAGACATTCCCTGTTTTCATACGCCTGACCACTGCTACCACGTCTACCACGTTCACTTGTTTATGCACCACCTTCATATCCTCTTCCTGCCCTGGCTCAGGGCCTTTCTATTTCTCAGATTTCTTCCATCAGTTCTCTTTACGTACATATATATATATATATATATATATATATATATATATATATATATATATATATTACACGTGTCTTCCATTAATATATATACTGTTCCTGGTGTCTCAGAACACCACTTACATGGGCTGGCTTGGTTCTGTCATATACGTTTTATGCATTATAAAGTGATTTTTTTTTACTAATAGATTATCTCAGATGCAAAACAGTATTTATTGTACTTGACCTATTAATGAAGCATTTCTAAGAAGCCACACATATTGCTATAGTTTGATTAAACTTCTCCTCCACACCTCTTAACCATCTATCCTTCTCTGACAATCATGCCTTATATCCTCTTCTTCTTCCTTCGGCTGCTCTCGTTAGGGGTCGCCACAGCAGATCAACTGTTTCCATTTCTTCCTGTCTTCTGCATCTTGCTCTGTCGCACCAACCACCTGCATGTCCTCTATCACCACATCCATAAACCTTATCTTAGGCCTTCCTCTTTTCCTGTTACCTGGCAGCTTCATCCTTAGCATCTTTTTCCCAATATACTCTGCATCCCTCCTCAGCACATGTCCAAACCAATGTAATCTTGCCTTTCTAGCTTTGTCTCCAAACCTTCCAACCTGGGCTGACCCTCTAATATACTTATTCCTAATCCTGTCCATCCTCGTCACACCCAGTGCAAATCTTAACATCTTCAACTCTGCCATGTCAAGCTCTGACTCCTGCCTTTTTGTCATTGCCACTGTCTCCAACCCATATAACATAGCTGGTCTCACTACCCTCTTGTAGACCTTCACTTTTACTCTTACTGGTACTCATCTGTCACAAATCACTCCTGACACTCTTCTCCATCCACTCCATCCTGCCTGTACTCTCTTCTTCACCTCTCTTCCACACTCACCAATACTCTGAACTATTGACCCCAAGTATTTAAACTCATCCACCTTCGCCACCTTTACTCCCTGCATCCTCACCATTCCTCTATCCTCCCTCCCATTCACACACATATATTCTGTCTTAGTCCTGCTGACCTTCATTCCTCTTCTCTCTAGAGCATATCTCCACCTCTCCAGGGTCTCCTCCACCTGTTCCCTACTCTCACTACAGATCACAATGTCACCTGCAAACATCATAGTCCACGGGGACTCCTGTCTGATCTCGTCTGTCAACCTGTCCATCACCATTGCAAATAAGAAAGGGCTCAGAGCTGATCCTTGATGTAATCCCACCTCCACCTTAAACACATCCGTCACTCCCACCGCAGGCCTCACTGCTGTCACACAACCCTCGTACATATCCTGTGCCACTCTTACATACTTCTCTGACACTCCCGACTTCCTCATACAATACCACAACTCCTCTCTAGGCACCCTGTCATATGCTTTCTCTAAATCCACAAAGACACAATGCAACTCCTTCTGACCTTCTCTGTACTTCTCCATCAACACTCTCAATGCAAACATCGCATCTGTAGTGCTCTTTCCTGGCATGAAACCATACTGCTGATCTCTAATCATCACCTCCCTTCTTAACCTAGCTTCCACTACTCTTTCCCATAACTTCATGCTGTGACTGATCAGTTTAATCCCTCTGTAGTTACTACAGCTCTATTCTTAAAAATCAGTACCAAAACACTTTTTCTCCATTCCTCAGGCATCCTCTCACTTTCCAAGATTTCATTAAACAGTTAGTTAGTTAAAAACTCCACTGCCATTTCACCTAAACACCTACATGCTTCCACAGGTATATCATCGGGGCCAACAGCCTTTCCATTCTTCATCCTCTTCATAGATATCCTTACTTCCTCCTTGCTAATCCACTGCACTTCATGATTCACAATCTGCACATCATCCAACCTTCTCTCCCTCTCATTCTCTTCATTCATCAACACCTCAAAGTACTCTTTCCATCTGCTCAACACACTCGTCTTGCTTGTGAGTACATTTCCCTCATTATCCTTTATCACCCTTACCTGCTGCACATCTTTACTAGCTCGGTCCCTCTGTCTACCCAGTTGATACAGGTCCTTTTCTCCCTCCTTAGTGTCCAACCTTTTATACAACTCTTCATATGCCTTATCCTTAGCCTTCGCCACCTCTCTCTTTGCCATGCACCTCATCTCCTTATACTCTTGTCTACTTTCTTCATCTCTTTGACAATCCCATTTCTTCTTCGCCAGCCTCTTTCTTTGTATACTCTCCTGTACTTCTTCATTCCTCCGCTAGGTCTCCTTGTCCTCCTTCCTCTTTCCAGATGTCACACCAAGCACCTTTCTAGCCATCTCTCTTACTAGCTCTGCTGTAGTTACCCAGCTATTTGGTAACTCTTCACTGCCACCCAGTGCCTGTCTTAACTCTTCCCTGAACATCACCTCACAATTACCCTTTTTCAATTTCCACCATTTGATCCTTGGTGCTGTCCTCATACTCATCCTTCTCTTCTTGATCACCAATGTCATCCTACAAACCAGCATCCTATGCTGCCTAACTACACTTTCCGCTGCCACCACTTTACAGTCTCCAATCTCCTTCAGAATGGCCCTTCTACATAAGATATAATCCACCTGTGTGCATCTTCCTCCACTCTTGTATGTCACCCTATACTCCTCCCTCTTGTTAAAATACATATTCATCACAGCCATGTCCATCCTTTTCACAAAATCCACTGCCATCTGACCTTCTGCATTCCTTTGCTTAACACCATACCTACCCATCACTTCCTCATCCCCTCTGTTCCCTTCACCAACATGCCCAGTGAAATCTGCTCCAATCACCAGTCTCTCACCCTTGGGTACAGTCATCACCACTTCATCCAACTCACTCCAAAATTTTTCTTTCTCATCCATCGCACACCCAACTTGTGGAGCATAAGCACTAACAACATTCATCATTGCACCATCAATTTCCAGCTTGCCTTATATACTTATCCAAATATAAAAGTGTATATTTTTTAAATACAACTTAATGCATAAGAAATTTATATTGACTATACAGAATGCGTGACTCTCACCTCAGAATCCTTTATACCATAACTTTCTGAACTTATACATTAATTAATATTTGCTTTGTTCATTGTGAATGACCCTTAATCATCCCTAGTGGACTTGGAGATTATCTCTTCTGTCATCCTAACATGTTGAGTAAACCTATATACCTCTATATAAAGATACATTTAAACATGCACAGTTTCTAATTTTTAATATAGAATATGTAGCATATACTACTGGTACAAACTAAAATTGACAATACCCATACAAATGTACTTAGAGTTCACCCTTCAGCAGGTGTGGAGGTTTTCCCATGCCTCTATATCAATAACTCTTCAACATTTTTATTTGTTCATATTATTTGTCCATAAGCATATATATCCATCTATCACTCTTCAGTTGGCTTGGCTGTTATCCTATCATACATATTGACAGCAGACCAATATAATTAATAATAATGTTAACATTGCATGATGTCATCAAGCAGCAGTGACCATGCCTATTGTCAAATTGTGATGACATCTGGTTTCATTGATAATGACATACATGTGAGGGTATGCATAAATTGTCAGGCAGATCAGGAAAGGGCATAGGGAAAAAGCCAAATTCAACTTGAAAAATATATATCTTTTCTTTTGCTGTTAGGTTGCTATGCACACGTAGAGTAAGGATATTTCTGGACTGGATTTTGGAAACTGAGGTGTATGTGTGTGTTTATGTGTTTGTGAAAAAAAGTAATCAGCAGTGTACACTAAAAACCTTCTCTGTTTTCATCTAGGAAACCTAGTTTACTGGGCTGTAAAGATCAACCAACTTTAATAGAATAAATCTCATACTGTGCAACAGCATGCAAGACATTATTAGTTTATAGAGATGTTGACAGCGTGGATATTGATAGTTAATACATGATTCCTTGAGTCTTGGCAAAACGATTCTTGATGAACCATTAAGGTTCCTATATAAACATGACTGAAACAATTAATATAAAGTTCCAGAACTCTGTAGTGGATGAACTCCTACCACATAAGGGCTAGAGATCATACCTCTCAACTGTTCATATTTTCACAGAATGCCCAGATTTTTGCCTCATATATTTGGTCTGTTCCTTATAAAATTTGTGTTTTTCTGACAAATTATTCAGGTTTAAAGTCACTAAATTATACTAAAGAATGACAGACATTTGAGTTTCAGATTTAATATCCTAGAGAAAATATGTAATAATTCAAAGCCTGTTATTCTAGCAAGTTTCTAAATTTATAGGAGCAATTTTTAAAATCTGTCCCTATTTGTGGACATTTCTTCCCCATTATTTCTGGCTTTGTTCAGATTTTTTCCACTGAAAGGTTGACATGTATGCTACAGATTAAAACTGGAATCACTACAAACAAGGTATTGCAGATAATCTGCAAGGTTATAAACAAGGGTCTATATTACATAGAAGAAAAATCAAAATCTCGAATGCTCGGATGAGCGAAAACACAGGTAATCAAAATCGCTATTGGGGGGCTGTGCCCCCCAAAAAATATATTTCAACTCTGAGATCGCACTACAGTGAGGAAAGGGCAAATTTTCCGATCTTCACTGTACCGCAATCTCACAATATCGATTTCAATTTCCTACATTTTCCATCATCCGAGCATTCGAGATTTTGATTTTTCGTCGTTCTGATAGGAACCCTATAAACAAGTACTAATGGTGCGTTAAGCATGTCAGTGATATGTGATAAGGTACAGTGTCATGCCACAATGAAAATTCAATTGTACCTGTAGCTGAGTTCTTCTAAGGTATTTTCAAAAGACTTAATTTCAGGGGGTGTATCTTAAAACAAGTAATATATTTTCCCTGGAGTTTTCTAAATTATGCTGGATAACATGAATCTCCATATTTACCCCTAGTCTTTGGGTGTGTGCTAACTGCCCAGCTGATGTAGATGTACTAGAGCAATGGGAATTACACCAAAGTAGGATGTTGGGAAGTGTGCTGACTATATTAGCCAATGAGTAGCAGGCAATTGCTAACTAAACTTCAACCAACTGAGGCTTTGAAGGGTAAGCAATGATATGCTCTAATGATGTCCTCCAACAATACTAGCTATCCATTTTTATCCAGTTTGAGTTTATAGAGTGCTGGGGACTGTAGAGTAGTCAGTAGGTGTGCACAATACAAAAGTGGAAGGAGTGAATACATATTACCCCAAGGTAATCAAGCATCATGAGAAGGAAATTATGTAGGTTGACAGAGCCTTCATATCTTTATGGTTGCTTTTCATTAAAGTTGTATTTATTTGTTGAACTGTAACTGATTATCAACAAATTGTCCAATCAGTTTGCTGAAATTGTTTCCTTAACTTGTGACTTGCCCATAGAGGCAGTTGTTTAATGGGACTGAGGTAGTAAAACTGTATTTATTTAGAATATTGATGGTAGATTCACAAGGATGTGGTTTTGTTGTTTGTGAAGAGCCTTATTCTTATCTTAGTTTTAATATGGAGTCTCATGGTTCTATGCAATAACTGCAGGACCTCAAAGCAGCAGAGAATTTTGGCATTGAATGAGGTGGCTGCATTACATGCAAGGAGAACTGTAGAAGTATCAGTGTGTTACAGCAGTTCTGATTCTTCACAATGATACAGAAAGGAGCAGCCCTAGTACTGAGCATGGATGGGCTTCATCTGTAAAAGACAGAGGGTTCAAGTTAGCACCATTCAATGTATCTGTCTGGCTTCATTCTTCCATATAGTTTGATACATTTATTGACATTGAAAGAAAGGCTGCCACTAGGTAAGGACATGAGAAGTATTACAAATCAGCAGTATCAATGCATTGAAGAGATCTGAGCAGACTGATCCACAAAATTGTCCACTACCTCGTTGGTCACAAATGAACTATACGATGTCTTGTAGAACAGTATAAATGCCCACATGCCTAAAATGATATTGTAATTTCAAACAAAGTTGTATTTGTTTAGATGCTGAAGTAGTTAAGATTGGATGATTTTTGTAGAAAACTGTTAATGAAACTAAACAAGCTGTGATTATTTAATGAATGTGAGGTTCCTTTTTTAGCGATGAGTATAGTTAATATCTTCTTCCAGATAGTTAGATCAAGGCCCTCCTAGCAAGATCTGTTTATTAATACTGAAACTGGATGTACAGCAACACTTGGCAAACGTTTAAATAATTTAGGTGAAGATATTGGCATCTAAGCCTTGGAAAACATCTGCTCTGTGTTATTTCAATGTCAGATTGCAGTGGTTTGATTTTAAAGTTTATTCATCATGTTCTGAAGCAAGACTAAATAATGCACCTTTGAAGTTGGGCATAACATCTTAACCATATACAATATCAAACTATAATGTTTGTGTTGCTAACTGCATCATTTTTGCATTTTATTTTATTTTTTTATAATGGTGGCGCCCTGATTTTTTTCTTATACCAGCAATGTCTTGCCATAACATCATGAAACAATAAAAACACAATGCCTTACTACCTAAAGTAATGTGTAGGTGATTGTATCTCCATGGTAAATACATCAGTGTCAGTTTCATACTTCCTTGAAGGACAAGTCACCAATTAGCTTTTGAAGGTAGAAAATAATAGAGAATTCTGGTGTTTTATGTTTGTTACAAGTTTATATGTCCTAGAAATTGTTTTCCCTTTCATCTCAAGGTTTTCTAGTATTAGTTTTACTAAGTTAATGTCCTGCAAGTCGACTTGTGTTTGTGAGAATTTAACATTTATTAAATATATCTCATCTCACAAACTAGTTTATACAATAACAAAAAAGAAACATTATTATCAGAAATATTGGGGTTACTTACTAGATGTAATTCTTAACAAAGAAAGATAGTGTGTACACTGACATGATAAAATTTATATTATGCAATAACTGCATTATAACCAGTTTTTAGTTTTTTTTCTCTTCTTTCCCTTTTTCCTCTTTATATATCTAATTGTGTTCCCTAATTACATTAAGTATAAGTGGTTGAATTTCTATATTTATCTTCTTCATAAAATATGTCCCTTATACTATCCCACACTTTCTTAAGTGATGTTCAAACCTTTTATACTCCATTTGATGATGTAATGACTTCTAGTGTATATAGTGTATATATATTTCTTGTGTTATTAGTTTTTTGAGTGTTTCTTTTTTGTATGTACTGTTTGTTTGTGTGTTTGATTGGATGTATTGCTGTTAATATCTGAAAATTCAAATAAAGAGATTTTGAAAAAAAAAACCTTTTGAAGGTAGAAGACGCTAAACTGAAAATTAACACGTGATGATGCAGTAGGGAAACCACAGTGTAAGCAAGATGCTGCTCTTCTAATGAAGTTGTTTTTTCATACCCAGAATACCTTACAAGTGTATTTGAATCACTGACCAATAACTACTGAAAAAACAATTTTGTGGGTGTCTATAAGAAAAAAACAGTGAAACTAAAAAATCACAAATTGCTCACAGGTTTCAACATCATGAGTATAACTTAAAATGAAATAATCTGTAAGATAAAAATGTTTCAGAAAATTAGAAATGAATTTTAAGGAAACTTTTGTCTGATTGCTTTTATTAATATTCTGTCAACAATGAAGACCATCTCCAAGCAAAGTTTTTTTCTTGTAATATTGTAAAGTAGAAAGCAAAGGAAAGATGGAACAGGTTATAAAGTTTCAATATCAGATACATGGCAGCAAGAAACCAGGCGCACAATAACATTCACGTATACTTTGTTTTCTGTTTAAATTATGAAACTACGTCAAAACCACAGAGGTAAGCATATAACTAAGTATCACAGCTAAAATATAGCCAAACAATGTTTCAAAACAGCGGTCATGATAGTTAATGATATAATCGAATAGTTAATTAAAAAAACACAAGACTGAAGGCCAGATTGTAAAAGAATATATGTGTTAAGATAGATGCTATCCCATGTGCTTATTCATCTCTGTGAGTTCTCAACCCATTTAGAATAACGGGGACCACTGAGCAATCTGCCTGAGTCAAAAAATAGGAATCTGGCTCACTATGCACGTTTTATTCATTGTATTTATTTATTTATTTTTATAGTATACTCATTAAATAGCAATGCATAAAATTAGCAGACATCTGTTTTTTTTCTCAGTCGACCATGTTTTATAACAGCTTAGCTTGCCATCATGAAACGACACAGTTGTATTTTTACATGGTGGTATCTGTTCATTAATAACCTGTTGGAGAATATTTATTGTCCTATATTGTTTCAATGTGTGTTTTTCCCATTATTTAGCAACATTTAATTTAGTACAGATGAGCTTAATACTCAAATCTCTTTTTTTTTCTTTTATGGCCTCTGTACTGCAGACCACTCCGTGCCAAAGATGTCTCTGAGAGGCTTCAACTATTGAGAGTTACTCTTGATCCCCCGATTTAATCTAATGCTTTTCTCATAGGATCATAGTATCATAGGAGATTACTAGGCTATCGATCCGTAGGTCATTATAAGCCTAGCCATTTCAGCCCAATGTAATACCATGAAAATGCTAGTTAATACCCAAGATTACATTTAGTGATGACTGCCCATGTCCAGGTAGGTTGTGGGCACTATCGCCTGTAAGAATTTATGGTGCCCCATCCTCTCGTCCAGGTTCCTCTTGAACAGTGCCATAGAGGTGCTCTGTTTCACATGAATTGGTAGCCTGATCCAAAGATGCAACAGTCGGTGGGAGATAAATCCATCCCTCCAGCATGTCCTATTTAAGTCCTAGACCATATTTAGGTCCCTGGAATGGGTAACCCTAGTTCTGTTTGATTTACTGAGAAGCAGCAAGTTCATTAGGTTTGGGTCTTGGATTGCTGTTTAGGCCAGGCATAAGTCTCCCCTAAGAAGTCTGTACAACATGGAGTATAGTGACAGGGACTTTAGTCTGTCTGTGTAAGGCACATGCTGGAGCCCCTTGATCAACTTTGTTAGAAACCTTTGAGATTTCTCCAATTGCTGCAAGAGCTTTGTATGTTACATGCTGAATGGGCGTTATACCCAATTATGGGCCAGATTATTGCTGAGTTTGGAGGGGTTATAACCTCTTTTGCTCTTAAGACAATTTCTTTACTAATCAAGTGTGTTATGCAGAAAGCTTTCCTTACTACAGTAGACACATGGTGGTAGACGTTAAGGTTGCAGTCAACTTGTGATCCCAGGTCCCTTACCACTTTGTGGATACTTAGGGTATTGTTGTTGATTTGATAGCGTTAAAGACATTGTTTGTGCTGAAGGTAATGATGATGCATTTCTTTGCTTTCATTTTGAGACTGTGACTAAAACACTAGTGGCTGGTCTGCATGAGACCCTCCTGGAGTATAGTAGCATTATTTGGGGATTCAATTATTGCACCTAGTTTGAAGTCATCTGCAGACTTGGTTATTCACAGCCCCTTAGTTTTGACCTGAACTTCTAAGAAATATATACCAAACAGTAGGGGGCCCAGCACTGACCCATATGGCACCCTGCTAGAAACAGGTCTGCTGGTTGATGTGGAGACATCCACTTTCATAGTGTGTGTGCCTGGTTTGTGAACCATTTGGCAACCCATCTTACAATAGAGAGGTTTACATTCAGTTTGCTAAGTTTATCGGTAATGTCTGAATGTGAATTTTCTCATTGTCTTTAAGGCATCCCCAATGCAGAGTTATACTTTTGGCCCCAAGAATATAAAAAGAGGCTGACTCTTCCTAATTCAAGACAAGCAGACACAAGTATATATTAAGTTCTCAGTCACTGTGTTTTCACCAAAATAAGAATCATAACAAAATACTTGCATTTTATCATGGACTCCATCTCTTAAATGGAGGCAAGATTAAAAGTATAAACATGTTCATCATCGTCTGTGTTTTCAGAATAGCTTAGCTGTTCCGGGGCATACTTCTAAATCAAAACAGACAGCCTAACCCATGTGTTATTTACTCATGAAAAAACTCAGCATGGTAAAAATAGTGCTGGAAAGCAAGGGAGTAAGTGCTGATTAGACTTGGCACCAAACACTATTACTAAACAATATGCTTTGCTGGCAGTTAAGTGTATTTGGAGTACACTGACTATGATATATAAGTTTCTTTTGTTATTGCTGTTTGAAATGCTAGCATATGAGGTTTAGACTCTCACATAAGTCTCACAGTGTCTAAGGTAATGAGTTATACATGACATTTCAAATTCATTACAGTGCTAATTACGCTGTATATCACAGTAATACACTTTCATTATGTAACCAAGACATTTGTTAAAATACACACCCATCAGAATTTCTCATCATTAAACTACTGTTGTGGTATGACTGTATTGATGATGTCAGTGCTTGGGCGTTCTAACTTCTGTCAAATGACATAATGAAAATTGCAACAAGGCCTTGCTTATAGTAACAGTCACTTTGAGAATCATCTTTGCTTGGGTATGGAACATACTGTGTAAAATGTCTGCATGTGAAAAGGCAATAAAACAATCATAAATTATTATTTCACTAGAAAGAGACTGGTTCAGAATGCTAGTGGCTAACTCCACATGTTGTTTAGTTTTCTAGATAATTTCTATTATCCAGTAACAATTTACAGTTCTAGCATTATGTGTCCATCAAATCTTGTCAGTGGCCATTTACCTCATAACTTATAGCAACTATGTCTAACCTTGATATTAAGCAAAGTCTGTTCAGCTGTCATAGAACTCACTTTTTACCTCCTTTGCATTATTAGCAAAATTCTAGAACAGCAGTCATTGTTCTTACTTTCCATCCATTTTTCTTTTAAGGGGTGAGATCTAGGTTATAAGATGCTCTACCAATAATACTGTTGTAGAATTTTGTTTTTCCTACCAACACTCTCTATTGCTCACATTTTTGCAATGAACGTATTATTTATGCATAATTTACTGTGGATATGCAGGCAATAACCACCCCCTGAGATAATACTCTGTGGCCTCATTTTACTAGGAGCATATCAGACAATGCGGAAGCTCAGTCTTCCCCACCCTTGAAACTAAAGCTGATTTATCGCTCCTACCCTTACCCCGACCCCCACCTGATAGTTATCTCTTTGCATCACCAATCTAATTAACAGAGTTCGGGTTTGATAACGTTTTTCATCTGGAATATGGGGAAGACAAAATACTTGTTTAAGATAATTTAATGCATTGGTTATTAGGGAGGAATTAAATTCTGAAATGTCTGTTTAAAATCAAGGCTGAATGGGCAAGGCACAAATCATCACCAGTTTGTACACTCGTGGAAAGTATCTTGAAGAGAAATAGCCATAAAGCAAAAAAAATTAAAAAACATATGTAGTAGCTGTAGCAGCTGAAACCACCACACCTTGTAACATGCAGGTACTACCTAAAACATATACATAAAAGGAACACCAAGGATTCTGCAAAGAGGAGTAACTGCATCTAGGGAACATCACCCAGTCCAAGTACTCCCTATAACATATAACTAAAAGGAACACCAAGGATTCTGCAAAGAGGAGTAACTGCATCTAGGGAACATCACCCAGTCCAAGTACTCCCTATAACATATAACTAAAAGGAACACCAAGGATTCTGCAAAGAGGAGTAACTGCATCTAGGGAACATCACCCAGTCCAAGTACTCCCTATAACATATAACTAAAAGGAACACCAATGATTCTGCAAAGAGGAGTAACTGCATCTAGGGAACATCACCCAGTCCAAGTACTCCATATAACATATAACTAAAAGGAACACCAAGGATTCTGCAAAGAGGAGTAACTGCATCTAGGGAACATCACCCAGTTCAAGTACTCCCTAAAACATATAACTAAAAAGAACACCAAGGATTCTGCAAAGAGGAGTAACTGCATCTAGGGAACATCACCCAGTCCAAGTACTCCCTATAACATATAACTAAAAGGAACACCAAGGATTCTGCAAAGAGGAGTAACTGCATCTAGGGAACATCACCCAATCCAAGTACTCCCTAAAACATATAACTAAAAGGAACACCAAGGATTCTGCAAAGAGGAGTTACTGCATCTATGGAACATCTCACAATCCAAGTACTCCCGAAAACATATAACTAAAAGGAACACCAAGGATTCTGCAAAGAGGAGTAGCTGCATCTAGGGAATGTCACCCAATCCAAGTACTCCCTAAAACATATAACTAAAAGGAAGACCAAGGATTATGCTAAGAGGAGTAACTCCATCTAGGGAACATCACCCAGTCCAAGTACTCCCTATAACATATAAGTAAAAGGAACACCAAGGATTCTGCAAAGAGGAATAACTGCATCTAAAAAACGTCACCCAACCCAAGTACTGCCTAAAACATATAACTAAAAGGAACCAAGGATTCCCCAAAGAGGAGTAACTGCCTCTAGGGAACATCTCCCAATCCATGTTCTCCCTAAAACATATAACTAAAAAGAACACCAAGGATTCTGCAAAGAGGAGTAACTGCATCTAGGGACATCTCCTAATCCAAGTACTCCCTAAAACATATAACTAAAAGGAACACCAAGGATTCTGCAAAGAGGAGTAGCTGCATCTAGGGAACATCACCCAGTTTAAGTACTCCCTAAAACATATAACTAAAAGGAACACCAAGGATTCTGCAAAGAGGAGTAACTGCATCTACGGAACATCTCCCAATTCATGTACTCATGTCCTGGTCACAGAAATGGGTACTGAAGCAGTATGGGTTCTTGCAAGATATAGCTTTCAAGTACCAGTGGTGATGGTCCCACTACCATGTACCAACCAAATGCAGTGTGCTCACTTCTTCCAGGATGCATCCATACTGTTAGTACATATAGTACCAATGATAATCTTCAGTGCTGTATGTATCTGCACTTCTCCCCTGTTCCCTACATTTCAGGCATCCTTCCAGTTGATACAGCATAGTCTGTAGTCTGGTGTCTTTAGAGTGCTGTGTGCTGCTTTGGTAAGCCACTTCTGTCACTACTGTGACCAAGTCAACATTCAACGCTGTTTCCTCCTGGTCTACAACCTTGTACACTAGACGTGGTTTGTCCCTCAATCTCCCAGTCTGAATCCATCCATTTTACATGCATGGTCCATGTGAAGGAAACCATGGCTTTATGTATATTTATTTATAAGCCCATTATGTACATTTTTTCAAGGGTAACTACCTGGTTAAGAGACTTGCTTACAGTAACTCAATATGAAAGATGACATTATATTAAAGGGAAATTAATCCATGGACAACAAGGTGAATTGTATTAGTTCTCAGATATTAAGCCCTTTGTGTTGTCCTTCTTTGCTTTATTATATACTGTTTCAATGTGAGTCAGCAATCAAAAGATCTCACCGTCAGGGGTATGCAAAAGAAGAGAAGAGATATTATACTGCATGTGTTAAATTCAAAGTAAAACTGCTGATCATCATATACATTCCTAGACCAAGTAAACTTACAGCACATAGCACAGTACATACTGATAGAATTCTAACATTAGAATCAAACCTCCTAAAGGAAATGTGGTTGTTCTGATAAACAAAATGAAAAACATCTTTATGCATGTATCTCTGTTAAATTCAGTATTCTGTTTTTTTCCCTGCTATGAGAAGACATTCTGCAAATAAATTGTCTCAATTCAAAAAGCAGTGAATTTGTCTTTTGATGTTTGCTCCATTTTATTCCCAACTGCAACTCAATATGCATAGTCTCCCTTTACATCGACAATGTCTCAACCCTTGAAGACATTCTCTCCTGGTTTTCTACAAACATTGCGGGTTTCTTCCCGGTCCGTTCGCCCTTCGGGCTCACTCCGCTCCCCTACTCTGCCCCCAAATTCCACCCGCCCCCAGTGCCTCTACCTATATCCCTCCAATTTCCACACCCACTTCCTCCCTACACCAATCAGCCCTCTACACCTTAGACACACCCCAATCAGCCTATTATCCAATTTGTAACCACTCCCACAGCTAATACATACATTCTTCTCTTTCTAAACACTCCTCTACTCAACTACCTCTTCCTCCAGCTCCACACTTACTACTCCCTATCCTACCCATCCTTACAAAGCTTTTTCTCCATCCCCCTGCACAATTACCTTACAACATATATAAGACATCCATAACAAACAACACTAAGCAGCCTTATCAACATGCCTTTAAATCCTTCATCCATTTGTATCCTTCTCTTATTATCTCTTAAACTATCATACCTTTATTACCTCACCCAACCCCATACTTCATACCATATACAATGTTTTCATACTACCAACCATCTGAACTCCCCTCTCTCACATTTGCACTCTCCTATCTCTCCCCATCTTTACCCAATAACACAGCTGCTCACCTTCTCATTCAAAGTTTTCTCCTTTCAAAAATACTCTCTCCTCATAGCAACCAAACACCCCATAATCATTACAACTGACCCAAATCACCGTTTCACTCTACTTAATCATCTTTTGAACCCAATCTTTCACCTCATCTCCAGTCTTTTATCTGGTGATATACATCCCAACCCTGGCCCCTCCTCCTTTTCCTCCTCACACAAGCCTATATACTTTACCTCTCTAAACTCCCAAAGCATAATGAATAAAGTCCCAACCCTCCATGCATGGCTTATGCATAATAAACCTGACATACTATCTATTTCAGAAACATGGTTAAAGCCCTCTATAAAAGATTCTGAAATTACTCCACCCAGCTATTCTATCATTAGAAAAGACAGGACCCAAAGGAAAGGTGGCAGTGTAGCCCTCCTATATTCCTCTTCCCTGATAGTTACCCCCTACGACAAACCCACTCCTACATTTAACAACGCAGAAGTACTCCTCACTCTCCTACAAGTTAATAAGCATAAACACATATGCCTTGCATCTATCTACATTCCCCCAGGGGACAATATCTCCACACTTGAAAATATCCTCTCTTGGCTCTCTGACAACATTAGCAATGAAACCATACTCCTAGGAGATGTAAATATTAACTGGGCCTCCATCCAGTCCCTAACAAATCCTCTTAACATCAACCTATATAACTTTACCCAACTAATCAATACCATAACTCACCCATCAAAAGACCCCTCCTGTGGCACCATCCTTGACTGGATTCTAGTATCACATCCCCACTATTTTTCAGATTGCGGTACTCTTCCTGACCCTCTTAGTGATCATCTGCCTACTTTTACTCATCGACTCCCCTGTATCTCATACCGTTCCCACAACTACATTACTACTCGTAATGACAAAAGCTTCAACCCATCAATCTTTGTAGATTCCCTGAAAGCAATTAATTGGAACAATCTAAAGACACTTCCATTAGAAGAAGCAGTTGCTCACTTTAACTCCACTTTCTTAAGAATACTTGATTCCCATGCCCCTCTAAGAACAAAAAGAATCAAAACAAATTCTGCCCCCTGGCTAACCAAAACCACACTAGCAACTATGCGACTTAGAGACAAAGCCTGGGGACACTATCTGAGAACTAAGACTCCTGAACATCATATTGCATTCAAAACCCTTAAATAAAGTCAAAAGTTAATAACCTCAGATAGACAAAAATACTTCTTCACACTTCAAAACAATAATAAAACCAACCCTCAAAGATTTTGGAAGGGGATATCCACCCTCCTTAACCCCAGCAAACCACACACTCCAACCCCAGACCCAAACACTCCTGACTTAGATTTAGCTGCACAGTTTAATTTCTTTTTCATCGACTCCATTGGCAAACTCACCTCCTCCTTCACATGCTCCACCTCACTATCAAATACACCCCCTCCTTCTCCCACCCACAGCCCTATCCCCAATTCCACATCACACTGCCTATCTTCCACCATATCCACTACTCCAACTGCCTCATCACCCTCGACCCCCTCAAACTCTCTCTCTCCACATTCCTCTCTATTCTCACTAAAACCTACACCCACTTCCACTATAAAGAAACTTCTCCAGAAACTGAAGCCTTGCACTAATGCCCCTGACACCATTCCCTCCTTCTTCCTAAGCATAGCTGCAGATGCTATTGCTTATCCCATCAGCATTCTAATCAACCGATCTATTCATGAATGCACTGTGCCCCAACTGTGGAAGCAAGCATTCATCATCCCTCTACATAAAGGAGGCAACAATTGTAGCATCAACAACTTCCGTCCTATTGCTATCCTGTCCCCTATTTCTAAACTCCTGGAAAAATGTGTCCACCTTCAACTCTTGCCACATCTCTTAGACAACAACCTTATAACTCCTACACAGCATGGATTCAGGCCAAACCACAGCACTATGACAGCCCTCTTATCATTCCTTGAGACTGTTAACACTGCACGTGATTCCGGCCACATAGTCTCTACCCTACTACTTGACCTCTCCAAGGCCTTCGACACTATCTCACACAATCTGCTCTTAACCAAACTGTCAAAACTTAACCTCTCTCCTTCTTCCATAAATTGGTTCTCTAGCTATCTATCAAATAGAAACCAAGCTGTTAAATGGAAAAAGGCCACTTCCCCTTTCCTTAGTACCCCCACTGGAGTTCCTCAAGGATCTATTCTTGGTCCCCTCCTCTTTAATATATTTATAAACGATTTTCATAAATCAATTCCTTTTGCAAACATCATCCAATATGCAGATGATTCTACCATTATCTGCTCTGCCACCTCCTCCTCTCAGCTCCAAACACTTACCCAGGAAGCTTTTTTAATTACCGAGCAGTGGATGAGAATAAATCACTTGGCACTCAATTCCTCCAAAACAAAACTTATGGTATTTACCCCCTCCAAATCCACTTCCTTCAATATAAACTCTTTCTCAATTACCAGCCAAAATAACTTACCCCTTGAACTAGTGACTGAAACAAAGCTACTTGGTGTACATATTGATAATAGGCTTAGCTACAACTCCCATCTACAACTAAATATTAAAAAAACTCATCAAAAACTAAGTATGCTCTACCGCCAAAATCAGTACCTTACAAGCTCTTCCAAAATCACACTCGCTTCCTCTTTTCTCATCCCCTCCCTTCTCTATGGGGCCCCACTACTGACCAACCTTCAGTCCTCTCTAAACCAGCTATCCTCCTGCTATAATAAAATCGCCAAATTCGCTAATGGACACAGGTCCTACACACACCACTGTTCTTCTCTCCAAACCCTAAACTGGCTCGAACTACCTAATCATCTTACTTATATACAGCTGACTTTCGCTCACAAGCTCATTCTTAGTCCTTCTCTTTGTCCATCCCTGTCCTCTGCCTTCAAAATGCACCTACCAAACAGAGTATTAAGATCTAACAATCAAAACCTACTAGAAGTCCATAAACCATCTCACCCCCCAGGTAAACACCTACTATCCTTCAACCTTGCCCGCCTCTGGAACTCACTCCCACCAACCATTCGTACCACCTCTAACCGCTACACATTTAAAAACTCTCTCCATACATACCTGAGGTCCCAATGAGATTGCTCTTGCTCTCTCCCCTCATAAATTTATTATATCTCATCATCCTTTACATTTTTGATACGTATCTCTACCTAATAAACCAATGTTCCCTCAACATACCTACTCTGTAAGGTTATTGATGTCTGCTTGAATAACTCCTCTAGATGAATATCACATTACTCCTTCTTTTTTCCTACCTCTCATTTATCCTCACCATACTGTACTGATTCGAATGCTTTTGAATTGTGAGCTTAAATGTTTTATGTTTTACTCTGTACAATCCTTTTGTATTTTTAATATTTGTATGCACCTAATTTTTGTCTGTATTGGAGCTTTTCTCCCCAGGACTCCATTGAAAACGGGTTCTTTTGGCCCAATGGACTATCCTGGTAAACCAACTGCAAATAAATAAATAAATAAATAATAATTGCCAATGAAACTGTAATCCTAGGGGATATTAATATTAACTGGGCTACAATTCCATTTCCCACTAACTTGCTCAGCGTTAACTTGTATAACGTCACTCAGCTGATTAACTCAACAACAAGGCCTTCCAAAAACTTCCTTACCGGAAGCACCCTGGACTGAATCCTAGTTACCCATCCTCACTATATCTCTGATTGTGGTACTCTTCCTGATTCAATAGGTGATCACTTCTTCACTTTTGCCCATTGACTTCCCTCTTCCATTCAACTAACTCACACCTATGCCTCCACCCAGTGCCTAAAAAAGTCAATCCCAGCACTTTTTCAAACACACTAAAAAGAACAAATTGGAACCCACTAAAGACCCTTCCCTTAGAAGATGCCGTAACCTACTTTAACTCAATTTTCCTAAACTTGCTCGACACCTTTGCCCGTCTGAAAACAAAATGCATCAGAAGTAAACCTGTGCCTTGGTTAACCAAAAATACCTTAGTTACTATGCGACTCCATAATAAAGCCTGGAAACATTACCATAAAAATAAAAAACATCACCACTCTTAATAAATATAGAACACTTCATAACAAAGTAAAAAAACGTATTATCTTAGACTGAAAAGCCTACTTCTCAACACTTCATACCAATCATAGCATGAACCCCCCCCACCTCCCCCAAAAAAAATGAGAATGGCATCTCTTCTCTCCTCAATCTTGGGAAAAAAAGAAAACCCTTGCCCTGATCCAAATGCCTCTGTCTTGGAATTAGCCACCCCGTTCAACTCCTTTTTCATCGATTCCATAGGTAAACTAACATCATCCTTCACTAACCACTCTATTTCCCCTTTCTCACCCCCATCTATGCTTTTCTTCCCCCTCACCTCCTGCTCCCAAGCCCCTTCCTTCTACATTAATGCCATCCTCATAACAACCATAAAAAAACTTCTAAAATTAAAACCTGATTCCAATGCCCCAGATGAAATAACACCCTATTTCTTAAAAGTAGCCTCAGATGGCATCACTCTGCACATCTGCATTCTTATAAATTGGTCTATTTCTGAATGCCACATTCCTCAACTCTGGAAAAAAACCTTCATTATTCCACTTCATAAAGGTGGCAACAGCAACGATATTCCAGACTTTCAATCATTGCTATCCTATCCCCCATTTCCAAACTTCTCGAAAAATGCATCCATCTACAACTTTTACCCTATTTCACAAAGAATCACCTTCTAACTCCCACACAGCATGGTTTCAGACCTGGCCATAGTACCACTACAGCTCTACTCTCCATCCTAGAAACTGTTAACAAGGCCCACAACTCTGGCCATATCGTCTCCTCTTAGACCTATCTAAGGCATTTGACACTGTCTCTCATAACCTTCTCCTTACTAAGCTTTCCAAATTAAATCTATCCTACTCCTCTGTCAATTGGTTTACCAGCTAGCTCACAAATAGGCAACAAGCAATTAGATGGAAAAAGTCCACCTCCCCTTTCCTTAATACTTCCACAGGTGTCCACAGGGTTCAATTCTAGGCCTCCTTCTATTCAATATATTCATAAATGACTTCTACCTAGCCATCCCCAATGCCAAACTAGTCTAATATGCTGACGACTCAACAATAATATGCTATTCCCCCTCTATCTCCACTTTAACAAAAATAACCCAAGAAGCCTTCTCTTACACTGAGAAATGGATGCAGGACAACCATCTTGCACTCAATGCAACTAAAACAAGACTCATGATATTTACCACTTCCAAAACCACCAACATAGATAAAAACTCATTCTCTTTCACTAGTCAAAATAATACTCCCCTCGAAATTGTCTCTAATGCTAAACTACTAGGAGTCCTTGTTAATGATCATTTAAAGTTCGACAACCATCTACAAGTAAATATCAAAAAAGCTCACCAGAACATTGGGATGCTCTACCACCACTACATCTCACCATCCACTAGGCTCACCCTTGCTAATTCATACCTCATTCCATCCCTCCTATATGGTGCCTCTATCATTAATAACCTGCAATCCTCCCTCAAGTCAAAACTCTCCTCCTGCTACAATAAAATAGCCAAATTTACAACTAACCATAGATCTACCTCCCACCACTGCACTTACTTACATCAACTGAATTGGCTTGAGCTGCTCAATTACCTCACCTATATTCAACTTGTCCAAGCTCACAAAATTATTTTCAATCCCTCTCTCTGTCCCTTCCTTGCCACCACCTTTAAAATGCATCAACCTGACAGATTCCTTAGATCAAACTCACAAAACCTAATAGAGCTACTTACACCTGCCCGACCTCCAGGCAAACAATTAATGTCCTTCTCTCTTGCTCGATACTGAAATTGTCTCCCTCCTCCCATCCGTACCACTAGCTGCCTCTCTTCTTTCAAAACCTTACTTCACTCACACCTAAACTCACAGTAGGAATGCTCATGCTCTCACCCTGCATAACCTTCCATCATTATAGCATCTTATAGTTTCACTTTTAGAAGAAATTGTAGGAATCAGTATTACTTCTGTTCCTTTTTTAACAACTGTAGAATATCAACAGTCTAGTAATTATTGTAGAAGTTAGTAGTACCTTTTAAGCACTTTGATTTTATGCATATACTCTATTATTGCATTACCACTGTGCACACTTTATTAATTTGTGCATACCAATATGTTCATTTCTGTATTACTTATATGTTGGTTTTACTCCTTTAACTCACTCTTATATGCTGTTGTCATTTTTTTGTAACTTGTATTTCTACTGAAGCTTTTCTCCCCAGGACTCCATCGAAAATGGCCTCCTCATGGCCCATTGGACTATCCTGGCAAACAAACTGCAAATAAAATAAAATAAAATGAATAAATAAAAATAACTGTCATCTCGGAATTGTTAAAGTACCCAAACAATATGTTAAGGACTTCTCATTTCAGTGCTGGATGTTATAGAATCACAGTATCCATATATGTAATGAAATGGAAGCACTTATTTTTCATGGCATTGGTTATTCCTGTCACTCCTAAACCTTGAGAGAGAGTACATGTACATTGAAGTTTTAATTAGTTAAGTATATTACACCTTTAACAAACACTGTCTCTAAAGGCACTGTCCCACAAGAAACAGTATAATATACCACTTGAAATGGAGCAATGCATTTGCTAAAATAGAGTAACGTCTCTGAACAGTGTATAATTCCAGTTAACAGTGGGGAACAGGGTCAAGAGTATCTCTTACTAAAGTAAAGCAAAGCTTAGGAGCAGGACCTTTAGAACAGTAAAAAAAAGTCAGCTGATATTGTTAGCAAAAAAGTGTCTTAGCAACACAAATAGAAAATGGAAGTTAGCAAAGATTTTACTCTCCTCATTACAGTATGCTGAGACCATAGTATGTGTTGTACAAAAAGGAGTTATTTGAAGTCAAAAGCTTTTCATTTGGAGGGGGACAATCATTTTCCCATCACAAAAAAGTGCCAGCTCTTACAGTTTTCTGCTTTTCATTTCATACTGGTAATAGTCTCAATTTTTATAATCTCATAAATAACCATGATAATGGTTCAGACTGTTTGGTAGTATGTAAAGTGTGTACTCCAAAATATTCCCCCCAAAATGCCAGAAATGCACCAAAGAATGCAAGATCATTATAAGAACTGCTAATGTCTGATTTGTTGTCAGACTTACCATACAAACATATGCTGAAGTATCCTACTTTAACTCATGTAGTGTAGCTTCATAGGTTCATACTTCAAAAAGCAAAGGCAAAATGCTAGTGGTAGGTCAAACTCAAAACCATGCAAGCAAAAAGTAAATTCTATTATAAGTGGAATAAATATAAAAATGTACACTTCTACTCTTCAACAACTTGTTTTTAAGTCCAGAGTCATAGAATGATAGCTAATTATAACTCTGTAGGAACAGCCTATCACTTTCTGTCAGATTGTTTATTTTGAATCTCCATAATGAGACTGTTTTTAAAAGCTGATACGGTTTTACTAGTTTCCATAAAAGAAGGATATGGACTAGAGATGAGGTGAATATTTGTGTAAAGAATTTGAACTTTTTCTACTTCGTTTAGAATATATTTTTATGATACATTGCTTAATCTCATTGTTTAGTGCTGAAAACAAAAATGGACCATTCAGGGTCTCACATATTGTAACAATATGGGATCATTTCACTTCATTTTTTTAATACAAATGTGCCTTTCTTCCATAAATTGTCATATGATGCACACATAAGACTCTTTACTGCAAGAATTCATAATATGCATGCATCACAGCCAGACATAAGCATCACTTTTTTCAGTCAGCCCTTTTAGAAATATATATTCAATATACTGTGTTTGGCTGTGGTTAATTTTGGTGGCATCCCTTGGTCAAAGCACAAGGGACCAAACACAGCCAGCCATGGGTTGGCCAGTATTGCATTCACCTAAGCATAATGTTCTTATACAAAAGCATTATTTTAAAATAAAAATAGAAAGAAAATAGCATATCTTAGTTGAATATTATTGTGTACTACAACTTAATTTATTTCATGTCTCTGTTCACTGCTTGGAATCTTCAGGACATAGTACAGTGCAATGCATATGCTTACTGTTTTGTATATGAAGGGGGGTGTACAGTACTTTTAAATGTTTTTTAATTACACAAAGCTCACAGTTGGGCTACCACTCTGATGGGAATGTGACAGCCTATAGTTAAATGTACTATACATGATTCATTTTTTTACCAAATAAATGGATGCTGGAATATTATCTGTATGTCTGTAGTGGTATCTTTTAGAAGGTTAGGGGGAGGCTGGAAGTGGCAAGCATAACGTAATGCTAGCACCAATAACAATTTTCTTTTCACTACTGTCTTCATTGCTTAATTCTAAGGGGAGATAATGATGACATACACAGAAAACAGCTGATCCTATTCTCAGTTCTGCATATCATCTCTGAGATAACCATGTTTAAAAAACACCAGGGATCCTTGTTTCAACTGCTAGTTACATTCATATCCCTTTATAAAACCAAAGCACTACTGCCCTCTGTGCCTTTTAGCATATCCACATTATAAATCTGCATGTTCTCATATGAATTGATATGTCCATTTTTTTCTTGAAATAGTAGATCTACTACCATAAATCTAGAGGTGCGTGTCTTAGTTTTGGTTAAAGGACTTCGGCTTAAGACCAGTTATTTTACATTAAGAAGGTTTGTGGTCTGCACTCTTGTAGGAGAAGAGGGTAGCCTCTGTTCTTCTGAGCTGGGAATTGCTGGATGATGTCCTCTTGTGCTTGTTGTTCTAAGTGCCTTTGTTCCGTTTTAAGCACTTGGATTCCAAACCAGTTCTTTTACATTAGGAGGATTTGTGGTCTAGACTTGTGTTGGGAGAGTATAGCCTACACCCTTCTAAGCTGGGAATTGCTGTTGAAGGCTCTTTGTGTCTGTTATTCTGAAAGTGTCTTAGCTCTGGTTTAAGCACCTGGACTCCAATCCAGTTACTTTACATTGGGAGGGTTGTGCGCTGGACTCTTGTGGCAGGAGAGGGAGGCCTACACCCTTCTGAACTGGGAATTTCTAGTGAAGGCTTATTGTGCCAGTCATTCTAAGTGTATTTATTCTGGTTTAAGCACCTGGGTTCCAAACAACTTACTTTACATTTGGAGTATTTCTGGTCTATGCTCTTGTGGCAGGAGAGGGTAGCCGACATCCTTCTGGCTGGAAATTGATGGTTATAGCCCTACTGTGTCTGTTATTCTGAAGTGTCTTAGTTATTCTGAAGTGTCTTAGTTCCGGCTTAAGCATTTTTGCTCCAAAACCAGTTGTTTTATATCAGGAAGGTTTGTGGTCTAGACTCTTGTGGCAGGAGAGTGTGGCCTACACCCTTCGATGCTGGGAATTGTTGGTGAATTGCTGCATTATTTAAACTGCCTTCTGCTGTTGTAACTGTTATTTTATGCACTTTTAATTTCTAGTATTTCTGCATTTTATAGCAGAGGCTAGACTCAGACTCACTGAAACTAGACTGAATAGTATTACTTGAGCACTAAAACCAGCTCTTCGCTGAGATACTGAAATATCTGAGGCATCTATTGCTTTCAACAAATTATAAATGCCTGTGTTTGCTCTAATACTGCACTTTTAATTTGTTTTTGCATTCCACTCTCTGAATTGTCTGAACTATTTTTTGGTCATATTTTACTGTACACTGTACTAGTTCAGCTGTAGCCCTGTCCATTTCCAAGTTTGCTATTTCTGGGTCTGTTTTGTAATGTCTGAGCATCAACTTCAAGCCACCTTTATCGGTGAAGGCCCTTTTGCACACTTGTGTAAGGAGAGTGTGATTTGAGTCATATCTAATCGAAGATGATTGAACTAGAGCTCAGACAGAGCATTCTTATTAGATAGTTTGAGTTAAACATAATATTTTCTTATTTTACTTAAGCCCCGCATTTGCACTTGTTTGCATGTAGAACTCCATCGTGCATTGCTGCGTAGTGGTAGTTACCGTGCTTAAACCAGAACTAAGAGACTTTCAGAATAAAAGACACAAAGAGCCTTCAACAGCAATTCCCGGCTTAGAAGGGTGCTCACACCACTGACTTGAGATATACCTCTCTGGACTATATGAAGAGAGACATGACCGAGCTCTCAGACTATGTGTCTCAGGCAGGTATGTCCCTAGCCTTAAGCAGCATTTTACCTTTATGTAGGATGATGCTCCAATCTTCTTCTTCTTTCGACTTTTCCCAGTTTGGGTTCACCACAGTGGATCACCTGTCCGCTCATGATTGGCAGTGGAGTTTTACGGTGTTAAGTTGCCAGCCCAGTGCCCAACCTTCCACAGAAGGCACACACATGCACTCACTCACGCCTAGGGCCATGCTCCAATACAAACTGAAATTGATTGAAATTTATTGACTTTAATAATTGGCTTAGCTTCTGGTGTCATTCTAAGGGGATCCAATATCTTTCAGCCTGGGATGACATGATCGATAGACCTTGATGCTTTGCCAGAGATGGTCTTCATCTGTCACTCCTGGGATTTCGGCTACTGGCTAAGGCTCTTGGCACCCACATAGTGCCTTTTTTAGGGAGTGTTTCAATAACAAAATTCCCAATGTAAAAACTCCATTTAAAAATAACCTCAAGATTATGCTGCTAAATGCTAGGAGTCTAAACACGAAACTGCACTCACTGAAAGCCATCCTCACCTTGGAAGATGCAGACATTTGTGCAGTCGTGGAGACCTAGTTCAAGGCTGTGGAGAGCACCCCAGCCATACCAGGTTACATCTCCTTCCACACATTCAGACCTCAAACTGAAAATGTGAAAACTAAAGGAGGTGGTGTATTAATATTCATTAAAGATGCATGAATACACCTCCAGATTAGTTAAACAGTATGACTCCCTGGAAACACTTCTGGTGCAATTAACTGTTGGCAGGACACATATTCAAGTCATTGCCAGCTGCAGGACCCCCTCCATGAATCAGGACACCCACTCTGTGTATTTTGATCTACTTGAGTCTAATCAAGATACATCCAAACATCATGGTTTTTGGATGACTTTAACTACCCATCCATTGACTGGATAAATTATTTGTGCTCAAAACTCATTTGCTCAAAGGTTCCTCGACTTCATTAACTGCAATGCCCTGGAGCAGCTGGTTGATACCCCCACAAGGGGTGCCAACATCCTGGATCTGTTGCTTGCCGATATGGGGGACCACTGTAGCACCCCCACTGTGAGGTACTCCCTGGTGATTTCTGACCACAAATTGGTCTCATTCAAAGTAACTATCACACTTAATGTCACCCCAGCAGCAACTAAACTAAAAACATCTCCAAAGCAGATTATAACCTCTCAGGGGATAGTATAAATAGCTTCACTGCACCTCCTCATCTGATGGAACTGGCAATTATACCGAGCTATACACCAATGTTTTATGCAAACACCTGTATAACTGCATCATTAACTCGACTGTACCTGATAGGACTGAAACAAGCTCCTCAAAGAAGAGCAAACCTGTCTGGTGAACAACTGCCATTAACAGGCTTTAGAATAAGTGGAAGAAATTGCTGTCTAAGAATAAGATGGAGCAAGCACTCCTAAACTTTAAACACTCCCTCCTCAGCTTCAACAAGCAAATAAGACTTCTTGTAAAGTCCTCCAAAGCAAACTATGAGTCCAAATTAGCTTCCTCAGCAAATGACAGCCACAAGCCATTCTATAGTTACATCCGTAACCTAAAAGGAAAGGCCCAGATTTGTGCAGAACTGGTAGTTAATGATACCACATATAGTGAACCTGTGGAAATAGCTAACCTGTTGGCTGACAGGTTCTGTGAAAATGTCACTCCCCTGTTCCCGCCACAAGTATCCCATGTCATCCCTACCACTTGTCCTCTACCTTCTATCTCTAAAGAGCAGGTTGTAAATGCCCTGTGCAAGGTCAAAAACACAGCATCTATTGGACCTGATAACATCCCAGGCTGCATCCTGCATGGGCTCCAACATGAATTATCCACACCATTGGGTACTGTTTTCAATCAGTCTAAGTACTGACTTCATACCAGCTGAATGGAAAATGGCCACCATTATTCCCTTGCACAAGGGTGGTACTTCCACTGACCCTGGGAACTATAGACCTATTAGCCTGACTAGACTTATCTGCAAGGCCATGGAGCAAATCATCATGGGCCTTATCAACAAGGATATAGGTAATCTCTAAACACTTGACCCTACTCAGTTTGAATTTGTCAATGGGAGATCATGCCTGTTAAACCCTGTGGATTTCATTGAGACAGTCACCAAGGCCCTGGACTAGGGGAAATCTGTGTATACAGCCTACCTGGACCAAGCCAAGGCATTTTGCAATAATCCCCAACTCAGGCATCATTGACAAACTTACCCAGCTAGGCATCAACCCTTATATTGCTAGATGGGTCGCTAACTGGCTCACTGATAGAACTCATATAATCAAAACAGGGGAATCCACCTCCAACAGCAGACCTGTAACCAATGGTGTTCCACAGGGATCAGTCCTGAGACCTCTACTGTTTGGAGTCCATTTTTCCGAAGTACAAGCAAAAACTAAAGGTAAACTGGGAGTAGTCATAGAATTTGTAAATGATTTCAACATCATACAAGAGGGTTTTACACAAACAAATGATTGTTTCCAAAGTCATGGCCTTAAACTCAATACAAAAAAAATGTATTATCATTTCTTTCAGTAAAAGTGATGTTCCTGCTAACTACCACATCAATAGCAACACCTTAAATACACACTCAGTGGTGAGAGACCTTGGCACACAGGTTGACAGCAACCTTAAGGGCATTCTCTATTGCTCATCTCATAGGTAAGGGCATTGCTTCCAGAAAAAAATAAGTTATCACCTTCCTGTATTCTTCCATCAACAGGCCAATAATTGAGGACAATGCCCCTTTTGTATGTACCTTTCCAAGCACATGCAACAATTGGAGAAATCACAAAGGTTCCTCACAAGGAAAATTCAAGGTCTTCACCATCTGTCCAATGTGGATCATCTGAAATCATTGTTACTTTATTCTGTTTCATAGAGATTACTCAGAGATGATCTCTGCCTTGCATGTTAGGCAATCTCTGACCCTGCGTTATTGGGAATGCTTCATATCCGAAAGTCAAATAGTACATGGGTTAAACACTCTAAAGACATGAACCTGGTATGTGACATTATTAAAACCTGCTGGAGGGACAGATTTGTCTCCCAGCGGTTACCACACCTTTGCAACAGAGTCCCACATCATGTCAAGCAGAGCACCTCAATGGACCTCTTCAAATGCAATCTGTATGATTGGATGGGTGACTGTAAATTCACCCAGGGGGTTCCACCTGTGTCCCTCTTGGACAGGGACAATAGGTGCTGATTGTGGAAATAAGGGTAAGAACTTGGCTAGACTTGTAAGGGCCCTAGGGCCCTTAGCCTAGTAACTTCCTACGATCTTATGATCCTATAATCAGGATATCCAGGAAAATCCTCAAAGCTAGACATAAACCTTTCTTCCACTTTTCCCTGCATACTGCAAATGTTCTCCGTCAGCATCTCCAGGACACATAATTTTTAACTATAGAATGTCAGACTCCAAGCAACATTGTTGCTGACTAAGAAATCTTGCTTATCTCTGTGATTAAATTTACCCTGTCAATAAATCTTATCTTGTTTCTGTTTTGTGTTATTACAGCTGTGTGTCCTATCCTTATGGATGTTTATTCTGTGATTAAGCTGTAGCAGAAATTGTGGCTGTAATTTAAGTTGTTTGCTACTTATGTTGCATACTCTGCTTTTGTTATTTATGTTAGTGTATGATAATTGTTATTCTAGTTAACAGATGGATCAATAAACATATAAATAAATGTATGCCTAGAGTGATTTCACATATTGTTGCTGTCATATCCACTGCATTGGACATTTACTGGGTAAATGCTAACAAAGGGAGGTTGTCATTTAAAGGACCCTTATTGGTAGGATGCATGTCTGCTTTTACAAGTAGCCCATTACTTGTAGCTTGCCAAACAGCTTAACACTGTTCTCAACATTCTGATGGGAACAAACCAAAAATATGAGGCAAAAATATGGACAGTTGAGAAGTATAAAGTTAACACACATTACAGTAAATCAATCTAAAAACCCGCACATAAACCACAAAGCCAGAGAAATATTACCCAAATCATCTGGCTCATCGTTGCCAGCATCCCTGGAAAAATAACATTTTTACCTCAACTGTCCACACAAATCACAAAATCAGAAATATTACCAAAATATCTGGTAGATCACTTTCAGCAATAATGAAAAATACTTATCTCACCACCACACTACTTCACTCATCTGAACTGTCCACTCAAATCTAACAACAATATTGTCAAAACGTATCTGGTTAATCACTGCCAAACTTATTTTAAAATAATAGTAACTCTAACTTGCCACTCCATTCGTTGAAGTTGAAATCTGTTCCTAATTCTGCAGAATGTATATGATTTTACATACAGTATATATGTAAAGAAAAAACTGCTTCCTTCAAGAATGTTTTTGCTCCTACATTTGCTCATGGTGAGGTTTGTACTCCTGTGTCCTTGCAAAATTTAAAAAATGTGATTTGCATTTTAAGTGGAGCTGAGCACCACGCCCCACACCCATGTATTCCCTGATGTTCTCAGGTACATTTTCTTGTTCCTTTGAGGTACAGTGTTCATTTATTTTTATTCCAAAGAAACATTACTCTAAAAATAAAAAAAATAAACAGCTTATGAGTGCCCATGTAAGAAAAGCAATCATGGCGCCCTGTGCGATTGCCTAGTTCACCTATGCAAAAGGCCAGCCCTGCATGTGGCTATCAGTAACACAATGATGGACTCATTGTGCAGTCAGGACAAGCAGATGTTGCCCAGTATTACTATACATTCTCAAAAGTGAATCACATGAGCTGCAGCATCCAGGAAGTTCTTCATCTCTTGCTTAGAAAGAATTGCCACTGCAGGCAATATGCACAGAACAAGAAGGGGCTTCCCTCCTCCCTCCAGCTCATGCTCAGATCAGTTGGGGAAGATAGAATTGACCTACTTCAAGAAGCACATTGATATTCCTAGATATTATGTTAATGACTAAAAAAAGTAATTTTGTTCTGTTTGTTTTATATACCACCACAGCAAGCTGCACAATACTTTTAGATTTAACAGCCTTCAAGACAATTGTATTGTTTCACACCTTGTTGAAGCAGTTACCCTAATAGAAATCATTATGTATCATTTTCTGTAAATTGACATTTTGTAGTATATTACTTTAGGCCACAAGATAATATGGCAACATCCAGTATTTTTTAATTCCTGCTCCATATCTTGAGTACCACTATAAATACTGATAAATACTACTAGAGATTATCATGTTTTGTGAGATCACACATAAAAAACTGTTTCATTTTCTTTTGTGAATTTTTTTTTGTTGTTGTTATCAAACAGATCAACTAACTGACTTATCCATTTTTGTATTTATTCTTTGTTAGGTTTTGGGAGCCTCCATTCTTGATACTATAAAAGAACAAGTGATTGATTCTAGATTACAAATACATGTTACTAGGCCTGGCTTATTTACCTGCATAGCCACCAACAGACATGGTGGTGGAGTGAGTCGTGTAAAATCCACAGCTGCAATTGGTGTCTCAGGTATGTATAAAGAATTGAAAGAAGAAAATGCTTATCGTACCAAAAGAAAAAAGAAACACATTAATATAACATTTGCAAGCCCTAATTACACAACCTCATCTTTTGCAGGCCTGAGGACATCAGGGAAATTCCAGAGTAAATATATTTCACAACAGCACACATTCTTTAGTGAAAAAGCACTTGCTATAAAACATACCATATAACATCATACCTTGTGCTATGTATGACTTTCCTGAGGAACTGTGACTCACTATACATTTTTTGTACAACACCGTCCAAGGGTCCAATTTCAAAAAGATTACCACAATGAAGATATCTTAACTCCAAAGATTTCCGCATCACTTTAAGACTGAGTGATTCACAGACAATACTCCCTTACAGTTTTTCTATTTAAGTGGCTATAAGACAAACAGCATTTTGTCTAGTGAAGCCACATGCAAATGCAGCAGTCTGGGGAAGTGGCTAATTCAAATTAGCAATTTGCTCTCCCCTGGAAATGATGGCAGCAGCAGAAGAAGACACTATGCTTTTTTTTTTCATAGACAACAAAAAGTGTACATAATCTTTTTACAGAACACATATGTTCACTCCTATGAGAATGGTTTCAGTTTGTACCATGACTATACGGAGCAATGATTGTATGCATTTCTGTCTGTATGTGAATGTGTATGTCTCTGTATATGGCTGGCTGTGTGTGTGTGTGTGTGTGTGTGTGTATGTGTGTGTGTGTGTGTGTGTGTGTGTGTGTGTGTGTGTGTGTGTGTGTGTGTGTGTGGACTTGTTAGGAGGTGCTTCTACATCCGCAGTGTGTGAGCTGGTAGGGAGAACACTAAAAATCAAATGCTAATGAGGTGTTCTTCTCTGCAGCTTTATCTTTCTTTCCAAATCAGAGGTACTTGCTGTCATGCTAATAGATAAACCTGCATTAGACAAATAGCACTGGCAGTGCGAACCTTTCTGAATCCCAGGGTATGGGTGTGTGTACTTAGAAGGGGGCGGCTCATTTGTGTGTAGCGAATGATTTCCATACAAAGTCATGTCATGTTTTATTCTTTAATACATTTGGTCTTCCTGGACAATGGCTGATTTCCTAACAGATAAAAGAATACCTTTAAGGTGACCAAATCATAATTTTATTTAAAAAATATTCCAAATGACAACAAATAATTATAGTATTGAAATGTTTAAAAACACAGTTTAGCTAAGAAAATAGAATTATATAGGCCGAATAAAAGAGTCCTTACACAACGCAAACAGTTTTTTTTTGGACCACAGGTAAATGCAAATATTCATTGGGGTTTGCTTTGCTGACTGTTCTAATGCACATTCACCTACTAGATTATCACACACTTAAATATAATTCAAACACAAATTATATTTATTGTTTAAATTGAATAATATTTTATTAGCAAGAAGTGAAACAAATGTGCTAACCAATAATAACAAAATTATCCATTTTCAAACATTTTTCACCATAAAAGACCACTCAGACTGCTGTCAGTACAGTCAACCAATGGCCATACTCATCAGTTACAGCCACTTGGCTATGTGCACCTCAAATATCCAATTATAACAAAAAACATAGTAAAGTATTTCAACTTATTTATGTTAAATGCAAACTAACCATCCAATGTCTAACTAATGACCATTTAACTTGATTATGACAACAGCATCAGTCACTCTCATCTGCAGATTGCTCTTATATCCAGGAATTATAACGCATTATTGTCTAAATGCACCTTGATTGTCTGATGGCAGTAAACATGCATACATGCATAATTAAATATTGACACAATAATGCTTTTCACATTTATTTCAAATGAATACACAGTAGCCCAAGTATTCTGACATTTCACATACATGCACACTAGTCTTGCTCAGTCAGACTGTTTAAACTGAGCAAGGTTACAAATGGATATGTTACTTTCGTCCACAGACATTTCCATCCCAACCAACAGCTTCATCTGATTGTGAAAAAAAATAATACCTCTCAAAGTCTTTTATTGCATGAATTAGGAAAAAGTCAAAAAGTAATGAGTGACAAAGGCCCAAATCAAGGACAGACTGTAAATGTTGCTTCTATAAACTAGAAAAATCACTATAACAAGTTTTGCATTACCATGCATTTTTTGACGGGTATGAAGTCTGAAACTTCCATGACATTTAAGTCAAAATTCTCTGTATCAAGCTTTTTTGTGGTATTTCTGGGTGATCTGGATAAGATATCAACCAGATAAAAAGTTTGCCTTTTGTATAAACCATTTTGAAGTTGCAGTTTTGTAATCTGAACTTCAGTCTTTCTAGTCTTGCTGGAGCTGCATACATAGGCTTCTTTAAAATAGTGACTAGAAGTTGATGATCAGTCTCAATCTGAATAGCTTGGCCATAAATATAATCATGCAACTTCAAACATGCAAACACAATTGCCAAAAGTTCCTTCTCAATCTGAGCATAATGCATCTCAGTTTGGCTAAGAGTTCTAGACACATAGGCTACTGGTCTGCCCTCTTGAAGAATAACTGCACCAAGACCAAACTTTGAAGCATCACAGGAAAGAATGACTGGTTTGTGGACATTATAGTATCTTAATGTAGGCAGGCTGGCAATTTTCTGTTTCAAGTCATCAAATGCTCTCTGGTGTTGTTCCAACCATGACCAGGAACATTTTTGCATGCCAGCTCTCTTAAGGGTGCTGATAATTCACGGAAGTCTGGTATAAACTTACCCAAATAGCTAACCATACCAAGGAAACGCTGTAAGGCTTGGACATTGTCTGGAGCTGGCACCTCAAAAATGGCTATTTGGAAGAAATGACTGACATAATTAACTTCTGGTAGCCTGAATTTACAATTCAGAGGACTGAGCTTTAAATTTACTTCACGTGCTCTTTCCAGAATTTTCCTGAGGTTTTTGTCATCTGTCATGCTCTGCTTCACCATTGCCTCTAACTAGTAAATCATCTACTATTATAGCACACGGATAGCCTGAAAAAATTTGCTCCATTGCATGCTGAAAGACTTCACTGGCAGAATTTATTCCAAAAGGTATTCTGAGAAATCTGTATCTACCAAGTGGTGTTCTGAATGGAGTCAGCACTGAAGATTTGTAATCAAGTATTACTTGCCAAAATGAACTCTTTGCATCTAAGACAGAAAAAATAGTGGCATTTGACATGAGGGTAGCAACTTCCTCAACTGTACACATAGGATGGTGGGGTCTCTTTAATGCTTTGTTTAAGTCTCTTGGTTCAATACATATTCTGATTTCATCTGAGCTTTTCTTATGAGCAACTACCATGGAAGACACCCATTCAGCTGGTTCTGCAACTGGCCAAATCACACCTTACTGCACCAGTTTATCTAACTGGACTTTGACTCTGTCCTGCATAGCTATCAGAACTCTTCTCACTGGCATGACCACTGGACTGACCTCTGGGTTTAACTTCATGGAGTACACAACTTGAGGTTTACCTAGCTCATCTTTGAAAATATCAGCATACTCTGAGAAAATAGCATTGGTGAAACTGGCACTAGGACATGGGGTTACATGATGGGCTTTTTTGGTTAAAGAAAGCAGTTTAATTTCTAAACTGTCTCTGAGACCTAATAATGACTGTGCCGGTCCTTTGACTACATAAAACTGCAAGCTGTAACTCTTCCCAGCTGAATAGCATGAAAACACTACTGAGCCTTCAGTTTGAATCTCTTCACCTCCATAAGCAGCAAGCTTCGCACAATTGGGCAAATTAAGTTGTTCACCAGCTCTTACTCTAGCAAATGTTTCTATTGACATAATATTGCACTTTGAATGAGTGTCCACTTTGAGCTCTGTGGGTTTACCATTAATATTTGCCAACAAATCTACTGCATTAACCTTTTCACCAACCACTGATACACCATCTATATATCAAGTAGAGTTGTAGCTTTCTACATTATCAACTTGCTTTTTTGGGTGACCTTTCTTAATAAATGCTTTCTTTCTTTCTTTCTTGCTTCATTTACAAAGCTTTTGAAAGTGGTTCCATTTTTTATACTTGTGGCATTGCTGATCAGGTCTATATTATAACATCGAAGTCTTAAAACTTTGTATATTATAATATTGACCCCAATTCAGCGAATGCTTGAAATAGTGAAGATGCAGAACACCGAATATTTTCCTAGGGAAAGTATTCGGTGGGCCATTTCTGCAGCTTCGCTATTTCCTCAACTGTGGTGTGAAGGTGACAGACCAGGTTAAGTTAAGTGTGTGAACGGATCGAGGTAAGGTGAGTGTGTGATAGTTAGGGATCTTAGGGTTAGGGAGTGGGTAAGGTGAGTGTGCGATAGTTAGGGACCTTAGTGTTAGGGAGCAGGTAAGGTGAGTGTGCTTTAGTTAGGGACCTTAGGGTTAGAGTTGGGTTAAGGTAAGTGGATAGCTAGTAGTGTATGTACAGTTTAGTGTAGGGTTCTGTGAAGTGTGTATGTGTGGATTATGCATTTTGGTGTGCTTGTGCTGTGTGTGTGTATTCTTGGAACGGGAAAAAATTTGCTTTTCTGAGCGTTCGAGTATACCACATTTAGATATTCCAAGGTCAAGCTTTTGTATTCGACATTTTGGAATTTCGATAATGTGATATAGACCCTGCTGATCAAATGCTAAGCACTTTTCTCTTTTGGACTCGTGATAATTACGACAGTTAACAATGAGACTTGACTTGAGTTTTGCTGACTCACTCTAGTGCTGCACTGAGTATGTCCGTTTCACTGAACTAGTCTTAGAACTTGCTGGAATGGTACAAGATCTCTCTGGAAATCTCACAGGGGCAGCAGCTGCCATGTGCTTAGGCCTGTTTCTGTTATCCACGTGCTGCATGCTGTCTACGTTTGCTCTAGATGCTGCAAAAAACATGCTCTTATTACCTGCAAGCATATTTGTGTGCTTTTCTGTAAGCTTATGTTTTTAACAAATCTCTATGGCTTTGGTCAACATTAAATCACTGTCTCAAAGCAAAATCTTTCTCACTGCAGCATTATTAACAGCACACATAAGTCTGTCCTTTACCAACTCATCTTTTAAATCACCAAATCTGCTAGCTTTGTTTTGCAAGTTAGTAATGTAAGCTGCAAAAGTTTCTCCTGGCTTTTGGTCTCTTGTATAAAATAAGTGCCTCCCCAATGTAACATTTGTCTGGGGGTTACACATTTCTCTAAATTTATGTTTCAAGCTCTCAAGGTCCTCCCTTGATTCAGCTTGTACAACAATATGATGGTTTTCCCCATCTCTTCCAATATACTGCTGGTGCATACATAAATGAACACTCTCTTTCAATGGCTTCTGACTCCACTAGATTAAACAGAATAAATGCCCTCCTATGTGCATCTTCATCAGAAAAAGCTGCTTGTATGAAAATATTGTATTCCTGCTCAAATACTGTCCAATTCTCTGCAATATTATGATCAAACACAAGTGGACTGGGTCTGCGAAATGCCTATGCCATGCCGACACACAGTAATAAAGACCATTGGAATTATGTATGAACATACACACATATATGTCAGAACTTTATGCCAAAAACGTGTAGTTATGCTCAACAGCACAACAAAATCTTCAAAATAACTGCACTTTGCGAAATGTCTCCATAGCACAAGAACACTTTGAAATCACTGTACTTTCCAAAATCACTCTTATCAGTGTAAGAAACACTTTGAAACGACTGCACTTTGTGAATGAACTGTACACAACACAAGAAACCTCTCAGAATGACTGTACTTTGACTGCACATTGTGATATAACTGTACTTTGCACACAGTAAATTCTTTAAAATAATTGTACTGTAATAAAGCACACACTGCAAACACTTTTCACCCTCTGAGATACTTTGAACAACACTAGTTATACTTCAAATAGCTATAGTCAATACAAAATAGTAGCTCATATCAAAAAAATCTGGTCATTTGCTAAAAATTGCAGCTGCTTTGCTTTTCCTTGCTCATTTTGCCCTTTCATTGTACTCGTTATGCTCATTTGAAGTCTATCATGCTTGTTATACTTTTCTTGTGTTTGTGTTACTTTTAACATGCTCATTATGCAAATCAGAAGTAATTTGAAATGCTCTCAGACGTATTTCAAATAATTTTATCACATATCATGGTTTCGAACATTTTGCTTAATCCGTGTGTTTTGTGCTTTCCATTTGATTAATAATCCATTTTGTGCTTTGCGAATGCTTCTTATCATTTTTTTACAAACTAAATCATTTATATAAGTTTTAATTACCTGAAATTCATTTCTGACCTTTTTCAATTGTTTCAGCAGGTTGGGATGAGTCTTTCCTCCATTTCTAACTGTGTACCTCATGACTCAACTTCCGGCTTCTTCTGGCTTCTAGTTGCTCAAACATCCTGGTTCCAACATCATGTCATTTGGGCATGCCACATCTAACACTATGTACCTCAAACATTCCACTTCTGAAGCCATGTCGCTCATCCAGTCAGGATAAAACAGACAAACAGTTGTGGGTTTGGTTCAAGCAGCTTTAATATATACAAACACATCAGGATTGAGGCTTAGTAACTTAAACTTAAATAAACTTATAAACAGACTGACTACTGCACTCATACATGTTAACACTCTAGCTGTTCACTCAAAATGGCATTGCTGCCTGCACGTGCCTTCTATTTATCCGCACTTGCCCTCACTTTGAAATGCTTCTTAAAGTCACAACACACACTCTGTTCTACACCTTCTACCAGAAAAGTATACAAGACTAAGTTGAAGAGATTTTCTCTATGGGCTTCATGCAGGGACTTAAATCTCTTCTCAGCTCCTCCCTCTACTGTGTTGGACTTTCTGGCTGACTTTTTCATGATGGTGCTAGCTATTCCACAATTAAAGTCCATTTGGTGGTCATTTCTAGCTTTTGCATAGAAAAGATCAAACTCCAACTGCTGGCATTGTCTTCCTTCTGCCTTCCCTCGGGAACCCTGTCCCTCTATGGGACATTACTATTCTTAACTATTCTTACTCAGCCATTGCTCTGGCCTCCATTTGATACTGCAGCCACAGCTGATTTGAAATATCTGTGCTGGAAAACACTATTTCTATGGAGGTTAATTCCATATGAAGGATTTCAGAACTTCACGCTCTTTCTTGTAGCCCCCGTATTTGGTGTTCTACAAGGACAGGGTATCACTGAGGGCAAATCATTTCTTTCTTGTCATTTCTTTCTCTCCAAGGTAGCCTCAGAATCTTCTCTAAACCAAATCATCAATCTACCAGTTTTCTTTCCCCATTTTTCTAATAAGGGAAAGTACATGCCACATCTTTTGGGTGTCCATCGGCAGCTCTGATTTTATTTGCACCATACTAAGAATAGAAGAAAGACTAACCAATTGCTTGTGTCCTTCTCTGCTGCTAAAATTGGTAAAGGTGTTTTAAAAGTAATTCTTTCAAGATGGTTATATAATGCATTTCTTATGATTACAATGAAAAGGGACTGTATCTGCCCAGCAATCCCAAGGCTTACTCCACTAGGTCAATTGCTACTTCAGTTGCTTTTTTCTCCAGAATACCACTTCATGACATTTATGCAGAACCTACTTGGTCTAATGCTCACACCTTCATTTCTCACTACAAACTGGATTTGCAATCTAGGTCCAGAGCATCCTTTGGTTCAGCCATTCTCTACAATATCTTTCTATGAGACCACCCAAGGATTTTGGTAACTGGGAACACTGTCCCATACATTGAGAATGGACAGAAGAGAGAACGTTGGATAAGAAAGTTAAGTAATGACCATAATGATAGATCCATGTAGTCTGCTTCCATCCTCCTCAACTTCCCTCCCTTCATTCCTCTTTTAGATCTCTTTTCATGTTCATTTGTTTTTTGGAGTGACTGCACTGATCTATTGAAAACCTGGTCATATAATTTCCACGTTCCTTATCTCAGCAGCACTTCTATGCATCTTCAAGGAATGTCTCTTGCAATGGGGCTGTATTTGTCCTTGTTGTAGGGAGTGGGAAAACTCAGTCTGAGGTATTTCAGTGCTATGAGGGGAATTATGGGTAAGGGGAAGAGCTTGAACCAGGAATCTAAAGTCTGAGAGTGGCTGAAGTTGGATCCAATAGGATCTGGAAGCCCATAGTTGAGGAGTATGGAAGCTGGCAACATGGATGCATGGTTATTTTGTTTATCAGGCATGCTGTCCTGCAGACAACTGAGGAAACTATACCAGTGTTCCCAATTGCTCCATTGCTGTCTGGTTAAGTATCTTGCTTAAAGTTGCACTGTAGGTAAATGGAAACTGAGGGAACTAAAACCCTGGACTACAGGAAGTATCTTATTTACAGTTCATAGCCTTAATCCTTTGTAATAACTGCCAAACTTTGGATTCAACAAACCAGACTTACTGATGGAAAGAATTATGTTCACATTCTACATTAGCTACTGTTCCAGACAACAGAATGTTCAAATACCTTTAATTCTAGTCACCAGAAGAGACAGGGGATGTGATATTGCTATATGTGAAAATGTCTAAAAATGGATCCAAAAGAAAATTCATTAGAACACTTGCTTATTTCCTGTAAACAGAATGATATCTGAGAAGTAATACACCCATCTATTGTAGGGTTTTTAAGATATCACTGATAAAGCTATGGGGTAAGATCTAAAGCATTTTCATATACCATGTTACTCCATTCCATAGGCAAAGACACAATCCTGGTTTCACAGAGATTTGCAGTGCCCAATCAAGGCTTACTCCCAATAGCAGTGATATATATTAGTGTAACATTGACATAGATTTACATATGGTGACAATCTGCCCAGAGGAGCAGTCAGTTGCACTCCAATGTGAAATTCGGAGCAAGAGTAAAAATTCACAAGCCAACCAAAGAACAATAGAGAAAGCAAAGCAGAAAAAGCATTAAGTTGTGTTCCAACAACATGACCATCTGCTGGCTATCACAGATTTTGTGGTACTAAAAGGTGGCTAGTAGCATGAGTCTACACATGGTAAAGTAGGTATACACTACATAGTACTGGTTTAAAAAAACATTAAAAACATCTGCAGATAACTTTTCAAACACCTGGTCCTACTGGTTCTGTGAAAGACGGAAAAGAGGAGTATAGGAAAGTAGGAAATAGAGAAATATAGCAAGCAGAAATGCACACAGAAGGGCAGCATGATGGGAAAGCAGGTGGGGAGTAAGAGCACTATTTTGTGGAGATAAATGCTCTTTCTATATGTAGAATATCTCATTCCCTCCAATGGAACTCTGGAGGTCTGCAGAGTAACTTCCAATGGGAGGAGCCTAAGCTTTTTGATAGAATCAAATATGTCCTCACATTTCAAAAGAAACATTCATGTCTCTGGAACTAAAGAAGTGAAAATGGCAAACTCTTCATTTCAAACAATTTTTATAGTGGAAGTGTTCTCTAGGTTCTACGTCTTAAGGTAGATTTTATAAATCACGTTAAACACAGAGCCTGCACTAAGTGCACACTACAGTACGTATTCAAGAACAATCTTATCACATTTGTTGTGCTTAAGCATAACTATTAAATTTGTAATAT
>NC_056728.1:715292333-715367333 GCF_019279795.1 Protopterus annectens
GAGGTTGGGAGGGTGGCCTAATGGTTAAGGTGTTTGCCTTACAAACACAAGGTGCAGGGTTTGAATCTCACAAGGGATAATTGGCTAGGCTTAAAATGGATCGCAAAGGCAGTTAGCTTAGTACTAATCTATGAACCTATGATGATGTGGAGATGATTGTATTATGAATTGCTTTTGTGAAGGTGTCACCAACACAGTCAATGCCTTGTTGAAGTCACTAAATCCAAGGATGATGACATGCTGGGTCTTATGAGGACTGTAGGTGGAACAGATGACTTCCATACCCACTTCTGTAGAGAAGATAGCAAGTTCCACTATCTGTGACTGTCTGTGGTCAGAGAAGGTTACGTAAAAAGGGTGGTTGGTTCAGGAGGCCATTGCAGAATACACATTCTGCTCCTGTGTGTCTACAGGTATCTCACTCCACCATACCACATCATGGATGATGACACCTGCCAGCATTCCTTGTGAACACAGCCTATATATAGACCCTTTTACTGAGTAGCATAATATCCTTATGACAGGGAGCTTGTAGTCCTACCACAACCAAGCCAGTGCAGTGGTCCCATATCATTTTAATTTTGTAGTACCCCCATATCAGTCATGGTCCCATAGTGCCATCCCTTTCTGTAACTGGAAGACATTGTAATTGATGAATAGTGTACCTCTAGCCACAAGATCCCTGTCTCTGGTAAATTCCTCTCACCACCCAGACTGTGAAATAGCATTACTTAACTGTGTTCCTTCAACCCTCTGCAATTGATGACAGCTGTTACCCACTACATCCCTCATACTGTGTGGTGCATATATTTGATTTGATTGTACATTGCCCAGCTTAACCTTTGAATAATATTGCATGTAAATAGTTTGTTCTTTGAAACACTACACTGTCACTGTATGCTTTACAATGGCTTGCGCTGTCACTATAAGCTTACAATGGGTTGCACTATCTTTCTACTCATAATGGGCCCATAGGCCTGGACTAGATGCTGCCATGTTCCATTCCCATTGCTCTGTGTGTGTGTGTGTGTGTGTGTGTGTGTGTGTGTGTGTGTGTGTGTGTGTGTGTGTGTGTGTGTGTGTGTGTGTGTGTGTGTGTGTGTGTGTGTGTCTGTAAGTGTATGGGGATGTGGCTGTTGCCCACTGTCATTTGGCCTCTATCAGGCCATCTGGAATCACTGTTTAACTATGGACTCCAAGCTGGCTTCATCTCTCATGAATGGAGAACAGCAACTGTCATCCCTCTGCCAAAGGTTGGCCATCTACAGACTCATAAATCTCAGTAGTCTCATGTTCAAAGCCATGGAATGAATTATCAGGAAATTATTTAATAACATAGGAAGCCTCCAGACACTGGATCCAACCCAATTTGGTTTTGTCAATGGCAGATCATGCCTAATCAAGCTTGTGGACTTCTTTGAGAAGGGCATCAAAGCAATGGATGAGGAAAAAATGGTTCACACTACCTACTTGGACCTGGCAAGGCATTTGACACAACCCCACCCCCCCCCCAGGTATTGTTGACAAACTCAAGGGGATAAGTACAAACCCTTATGTCACTCGGTGGATAGTCAGCTGACTCACAGACAGGAACCAAGAAATTAGAATTGCGGAGTCCACCTCTACAAAGAGGCCACTTACAAGTGGAGTCATCCAGGGACTGGTCCTGCGACTGCTCCTTTTTGACCTTTACTTCTCTGACCAAGACCAATATCAAGAGCCTCTAATTGACTAAATGTCCAGATGATTGCAAATTAGGAGCAGCCATAGAATCCCCTGCTGACACAAATGTTTTCCACACAGGGCTGACACAGACAAATAACTGGTGTCAGAGCCATGGACTAAAAATAAATGCTAAGAAATATATAACAGTATCCTTCAGGAAGTCATCTACCCCTGCAACTATCATATTGACAACACACCCCTAAGAGCTGACCCAGTAGTCAGGGACCTGGGAAGACGCATAGACTGTAATTCTGCCTTTGACCATCAAATGTCTACAGTAGTGAGGAAATCATTCTATGTTGTGCTACTTGTAAACAACAGTATGGCATCTAGGTTCAAGGAAGTCATTGTTCCACTTTATTCAGCATTCATCAGACCTGTCTCTGAGTACAATGCCCCCTTTGGTATATACCTCACTAGGCACATCGGACAATTGGAGCATCCACAGAGGTTCCTCACTAAAAGAATCCAGAGCATAAGTAACATGGCCTATGCAGATCATCACATGTCATCTACAGGCTGTTGAGTGGAGAACTATGCCTGGTATACATGGCATTGTCAGGCTCCACCCTGATGGACCTCCTGCATTTCTGCAAAACAAAGAGCAACATAATTACCTCTTCTAAGGATGAAAACCTTGCCTGTGCAGAGACATGTATGTATCCCAGAGACTACCCCATCTCTGGAACAGGCTCCCCATCCATGTGAAGCAGAGTTCCTCCCTAACCCAGTTCAAGTGTAACTTAGGCAATTGGATGGGGAACAGGAAAGTCATCCCTGGTTTGGTACCTATGTCTCTAATGGACACAGGCAATCTGTAAATGGTTAATCTCCCTGGCACCTGCTTGAAAATATTTCATCTTCCAAGTCCCTGCTTACACTTATCAAGGGTACCAGAACTTTTAAATTTGGGCTGCAAGTCTGGGCTTAAAAAGGCCTTTGTGGTCATTACCCTGGTACACATATATGAGCCTATGAACCTATATTGTCAAAGGATGATGGGGTGGTGGTAGTAAAACATGGAGCAAAAGCGGGTCTAGAGGTTGCCAGAATGGGTGTCTGGCCTGCATGGTTCCTAGCAAACATTTTGTGTAATCTTTAGTATGCTACAAACATCTTATACATTGTGGAAAGGGTGCACTGCACAGCCCCAGAACCTAATCAGGAAAAGGAACCATACTTTCAGAAGGAAAAGCACATACTCCATGAAGTTTCTGGTTTGTGGCTAGGAGGTGTCTTGCTGCTATTTGGCAGTGATGTGTGGATTTCTTATTGGCAACACTAACCAGGGATCTGCTAGGTAACCTGCATCATATGAAACACAGTAGGAAAAAATAGGTGGTGAGACATGTGTACACATTGTTTTTGGCTATATAGATGCATGATTATCACTCTGGCTGCACTTAAACACTAGGTGGCCTTATGGAATTTCCTTTCACAGGAAATGGTGATGTAGATGACTTGTTTCCAGATGTATGAATCATGAGCACTGATGTGATGATGTGCAGAAATGTATACATGTTAATTATGGGTGCTGTCACGGTTCTGTGCAGACATATTGGCTGTCAGCACTTCTGCATGACATATTCACTGGCACTTTTAGGAATGTTGGCTCTTCCTACTGACATACCACTGTCTAGCGATACCAGGTGAAGCATTTATTGCCATGTGTATGTAATATGCAGTACTTAGGTGATGTGAGTAAATGTAATAGAAGCCACACATTATGGTGGCTGTCCCTTCTGTTCTGGTGTGCTACAGAAACTGATATGCTCATCTATATGTGGAAGCTGTGTATCAAGAAATGTACCAAATATTCTGCATGCTGATGCCTGTGTTATACCCAGTGTAGCCACTGTTTGCCCCAGGAAGGACTCTGTACCAAGTATGATAAGAGATGCAGATACTTTAGAGTTCAGTGATAAAAGGATGTCTGATATCTCTGTCTACATGAAAATGAACTGTCAGCTGCTGGTTGGATAAGTGATTGAATATGGTCTGTTGCCAGTACCATTTTCATTAAAGCTGTCTGTGATCACATTGTACTATGAGATGTGAGGCATCAGCACTTATAGTCAGTAAATGCTAATTCACGAACACTGTTGCAGCTCCTCCAAGCATATCCTTATGGCTCTGAAAGTTCCTATGTGAGTTTTGTCATAGTAATGTGCAACTCACTGCATTCCCAATGCAGCTTATGACTGTGAATCATGATCTGCTTCCAGAGGTGCTTATCATCATCATAGGTTCATTCGTTCATAGGTAGATACTAGGCTATCTGCCCTAGGGCATTTATAAGCCTAGCCAGAGTGTATTTGGCTTCTGCCTCCCTATTAGATTAGCCTACTGTGCCTCTGTAAAGTAGGTCACAGAAGGTACCCTTTTAAGATTAGTTTACTGTGCCTCTGTCTAGCAGGGACACAGGAGAGATCCCAGGGGTGAATTTGCGATTTCCCATCCACGCGTCCAAATTTCGCTTGAAGAGGGTCAGTGAAGGGCTATGTCTAACATGAATTGGGATTCTTTTCCAGAGTGAGGGGAGCCTCTGGGAAATGAATATGTCCCTCCAGCATGTCGTATTTATTTTTGTGCTGAGGTTTAGGTCCCTGGAGTGTGTAGCTCTAAGGGACTTGGATTTTTTGAGGTGGAGCATGTCCATTAATTCTGGGTTTGACATGGCTTTGTACGTTAGGCATAGATCGCCTCTGAGTAGGTGGTAAGCAACTGAGTAGAGCTGGAGTTTCTTTAGTCGAGCTGCATAGGACATCTGTTTGTAGCCCATGATCCTCTTGGTGAGGTACTTTTGGGGTCTCTCCAGTTGCTGCAGGTGTCGGGTAAGGTACATCCCAAAAGAGGCACTGTATTCAATTATGAGCCTGATGAGTGATGAGTAGAGGGGCACAATGACCTCTCGATCTAGATGCGAACCCTTTCGTGATAAGGTGGGCTATATAGAAGGTCTTTCTAACCACTTTGGCAACGTGATTATCAAAGGAGAGATTACTATCTACGTTGTTCCCCAAATCTCTAATTACTTCTTCCGTACTTAATGGATTACCACCTATGTGGTAATTTGTGGCACCTTGTTTTTCCCAAAGGGGATGACTATGCACTTTTTAGCATTTAGCTTGAGGCCGTGGTTCTGGCACCAAGCATCCGTCTCTGTGAGACCCTTTTGGAGGATGCTTGTGTCAGCTGGAGATTCGATTATGGCCCCCAGTTTGCAGTCAGCGAACTTTGTCAGCCATAATCCCCCCGTGTTAGCCTGAACCTCAGAGAAGTATATACTGAACAAGAGAGGTCCCAGAACTGAGCCCTGTGGGATGCCACTTGTAACTGGTTTGGATTCAGACATGGCACCTGCAATTCTGACCATGTGGGTTCTACCTCTGAGCCAGTTTGCAACCCATCTTGTGATATAGGGGTTGATATTTAAGCTGGTAAGCTTATTTATGATGCCCGAGTGGGGTATTGTGTCGAAGGCTTTTGCGAGGTCCAGGTAGGCTGTGTGGACTACCTTGCCCTCATCTATGGATTTGGTAACTGTTTCAAAGAAATCAACTAGGTTTAAGAGGCAAGATCTGCCCTTAACAAAGCCAAATTGGGTAGGGTCCAGTGTCTGGAGGCTCCCAATGTCTTTGTTTATGAGTTCCATGATAATACGCTCCATAGCTTTAAAGACCAGACTAGTCAGGCTTATGGGGTGATAGTTTCCGGGGTCCGTTGTGGCACCACCTTTGTGGAGTGGGACCACTGTAGCTGTACGCCATTCTTTGGGTACATATCCTGTAGTAAGGCTAAGTTTGAACAGTGACTTAATGTGAGGGTTCAGTTCTTCTTGGAGCTCATGTAAGACACAGCCTGGGACACCGTCCGGTCCCTTAGATGCTGTGTTTTTTGCTTTGGAGAGGGCAGCTTTCACCTGTGCATCTGTGATGTCAGGGAGGTTACATTCAGTTGGGATAGGCATTTGCTCCTTTGGGGGGGGGAGAAGTTTGCGCTGAATCTGTCTGCCAGGATGTTGGCTATGTCTGTAGGTTTGGTATATTTTGTACCATTATGCAACAATTCAGAGCATATCTGGGAGTTTCCGCCCATGTTTCTGACATAACTAAAGAAGGCCTTGTGATTATCTTTAGTGTCTAGGGCAATTTTTCTTTCGAAACTGGCCTTTGATGATTTTATGAGGGATCTAAGTTTCTTGCTAATACTGATCAGAGATGCCTTCCCTTCTTGGGATTTTGCTCTGTCATGTAGTAGCTTCCTCCTTCTGTTGTATAGCTTATTTATGGCTGGGGTACACCAGACCGGTCTCCTGTTTTTGGAGGAGTGAGTCTTGGTTTTATTTGGGATAGCATGATCCATGCATTCCTGCAGGTGCTCATAGAATGCATTTGTAAAGAATTCTGCGGATTGGGCTGTATTATCCTCTGGCCCAGGGGCTTTGAAGGATTCCACCTCAGTCTTGAAAAGTGCAAAGTGGCTTTGGAGAAATTCTTTACAGTGATTTCTTTGGCTGGGGGTAGGGACGGGATATGGATGTCCAGGGAAATTTGTTTGTGGTCTGATCTTACCAATGAGGGGTTTACCTCTGGTGTGGAACATAGAGTCCCCATGTTGGTGATGACCAGGTCCAATATGTTGTTCACTCTGGGAGTGGTGACCAGTTGTTCCATTGCGTTAGAGATTATAAATTCAAGGAACCGTTGGGTGAGGGTGTATGGGCTTGAGTAGTTTTCCCAGTCAATGTTTGGGTAGTTGAAGTCACCCAATAACATAGTGTTTGGAGAGACATTCATATTCTCCAGTGTTCTCAGGAATGCCAAGTGGGGTTCCTGTAATAGGGAGGGTGTTCTGTAGCAGGCTACAAATTGAAAGGCAGTTTTGCCCACTGCTAGTTGCACATGGATGGTTTCCGATGCTTTGTGCAGTGCCACTAACCTGGAGGTGTAGGTATCTTTGATGAATATAGATACTCCCCCTCCTTTTGTGCTTCGGTCCGAGTTTTGGGGCCGAAACGCATGGTATGAGTTATAACCTGGTAGTGCTGGGGTGCTCTCAGGAGCCTTGAACCAGGTTTCTGTTACTGCACAAACATAGATTTTCTCCATACTGAGGAGAGTCTCAAGTGCGTGCATCTTGAGGTTTAGACTTCTGGCATTGAGTAACATTACCTTTAGTTTTTTTATCTTTGCGTTGTCTATGGAGGTGGGTTTGTCCTTTGAGCCTTGCCTAAAAAAAGCACTATGGGGGTGGCAAGAGCCTTAGCCAGTATACAAAAGCCTAAGGGTGACAGGTGCAAGCCGTCCCTAGCGAAGCAACGTGGCTTGTCGAGCATGTCATCCCAGGCTGACAGACACTGCATCCCCTTTGAATGACACCAATACTTTAGCCAATTGTTGAAACTGATCATTTTGTCTTTATACTGTGGCATCATTCTTGGTGAGGGCAAGATGCTACTCAAGATCAGGGTCATACCAGCCTGGGCTACATGGTCAGAGAGCTCCTCTATGTCTCTTTTCATGTAGTCCAGGGAGGTACGTCTCAGGTCATTCACACCAGCATGGACAATGACGGAGTCATACTTGTACTTGCTTTGGAGTGACCTGAGTGCTTTCATTATGTGGCGGATCCTGGCACCTGACAGGCAACTTACAGTGACCTTCTCCTTGTTCAGTCTGGTGAGTGGGACGTCAGTGTGCCGGACAATAGAGTCCCCTATAACAAGTGTATTTGGTGTGTTGTTTGGCCTTATGGGTTGTGACTGTGAGGCACACTGACTTTGTGAGATATGTGATTTGTGGGTATTGTTGAGGGGTGGCTGTTGCTTGGATATCTGCTTAAGAGGTCTTTGCTGTTTAGGCAGATTTTTATTTAGAGCCTCCGAGTATGTGTTTGTGTGTTTATGTGTTGGGTATGCAGATGCAATAGGTCTGTGTGAGACTGGATTTGTGGTGTGGTTGGTTACCTTCTGCCTCCAGTTTGGCTGTGTAACTGCATCTCTCACATGTATCATCATCATCATCATCATCATCACCCCTGATGACCCCTTTTTCCATTTTTATATGAAGCCAGGGTTTGCATTGACTGTCACCACTTTCTGATTCACACCGACTCTCCTACCCTCATTGACAGTCATGTACTACTGTACAGTTGTTCCTTCATGCAATCCATCCATCTTTTGGTTGAATATCTTTATCTCTGCTTGCCTTCTTCCTCTCTTTCCCAAATCTGTTTTACTGAATAATTTTCCGATTTCCTGCATAGATGACAAGACCACCATAAGCAGTTCTCCTTGACCTTCTCTTTAACTGGTGCCATTATTTAGTATTCTACTCTTTTGTCCTCATTTCTTCTGCTGCTGACAGTGTGCATCCTACTAAAATCTCAGGAATTTCATCCCTATCACTTCAAGCTTCCTTAGCAGCTGTGCCTTCACATCCCAGGTTTCTGTGCTATACAGAAGCACTGGTTGCACCACTGCTTTTCACTCCTTACTTTTTATCTTGGCATACTTCTGTCTCACACTGTCACTGGCACGTTTTGTCATTTGCTGCAGCACCACTGATTCTGTCCCTGACCTCCTCATTCAGCTTTCCCTTTTACCTAAAATATATATATATATATTTGAAACTGTTAACCTGTTCCACTGGTTTTCATTCTCTGTCAGTTTTAAGCTTCTTCTGATTCCTCCATTTGCTAAAATAACCACTTTCTCTATCTGTGCTCAGTTTTATCTCATATGCCTTCAGTTTTGCATTCCAGTCCCCTGTCATTTTTTTAGATCCTGTTCAGAGTCTGTCTGTAATGCCACATCATCTGCATACAGCAGTTTTGTTGATCTGACCATCACCAGCATGGACAAGAGTGGGCTTAGAGCTGAACCCTGATGCAACAGCCAGTCCCAGTGAGAACCCCTGTTTGAGACCAAACTCTGTTCATTCTTGTGTCACTGGGTCCTTGTACATATCGTGCATTCTTCTTCTTTTTCTTTCGGCTTTTTCCCAATTAGGGGTCGCCACACTGGATCACCTGTCTGCTCATGATTGGCAGTGGAGTTTTACAGTGTCGAGTTGCCAGCCCAGCACCCAACCTTCCACAGAAGGCACACACGCACACACACATACCTAGGGCCAATTTAGAGTGTCCAATCCACTTACAGCATGTCTTTGGGATGTAGGAGGAAACCGGAGCACCCGGAGGAAACCCACGCGACCACAGGGAGGACATGCAGACTCCACACAGAAGGCACCCCAGCCGAGGATCGAACCAGAGAACCTCTTGCTGTGAGGAGGCAACGCTAATGCTGGACCACCGTACATATCGTGCATTAAGTCTTCTAATAGTTCCATTAGTATTTCTAGGATTTTGTACCATCTCATGACTATCCAATTTAGCTTTCCTAGGACCTTATTGCATGCTTTCTCCATGTCCAGGAATGCTTAGTTGGATTTTTTCTTTCCTCATCTTTAGCTTGTTATCAACTTTTAAATTCTCTGCAAACATTTTGTCATTTGTACTGCATCCTGATCTAAATCTGAACCAATCATCATCCAGCTTAGTGCCTGTTATTCTGCATATCACCTTTTCAGTCACCCTCTGCAGCATTTTCATGTAGTGTGACAACAGTTTTGTTCCTTTTGACTGCCCGCTGTTCTAAATATCCTCTTTGTTCTTGTACACTGGCATTGGAATGCATGTCACCTATTAATCTGGGATATGTATCTCTCTTCATGCCATGATATATACTATCAGGATCCATTTCTGCCCTAATGCTCCAAACATCTCGATCATAAGGATCCATTTCTGCCCTAATGCACTCAACATCTCGATCATAAGGATCCATTTCTGTCCTAACGCACCCAACATCTCTATCATAAGGATCCATTGATGCCCTAACCCACCCAACATCACAATCATAAGGATCCATTTCTGCCATAACACACCCAACATCTTGATCATAAGGATCCATTTCTGCCCTAACGCACCCAACATCTCGAGCATAAGGATCCATTTCTGCCATAACACACCCATCTTGATCATAAGGATCCATTTCAACCCTAAAGCACCCAACATCTCGATCATAAGGATCCATTTCTGCCCCAACGCACCCAACATCTCGATCATAAGGATCCATTTCTGTCCTAATGCACCCAACATCTCGATCATAAGGATCCATTTCTGCCCTAACGCACCCAACATCTCGATCATATCTGCCTGACTTCATTTGAGACTTATACTTTCCCAGTCATTATTTTCCTAGTGTACTTTGTACTTCCAAGGTGGATTCTTCTTCCTCTTTCATCATGTATCATGTATGTGCTAGTATAGCTTCAGTGGGGTTTCCTTCATTCAGAAGCTTTTTGCTGCACTAATGCCTTCGTTCTTTGATGCCCTCAGGACTGGTGTGCAGATCATTGCTGGTGTCCTTTAGAAATCATGTCTGTCACTATCATTTTTATCTTTCAGTCATTGCTTTGTATCCCAAAAAAGCTTTGTACCATCTGCTGAGTGACTTTACAGAAGTAATCAGAGGTTCACTAATAACTTATTTGCCATTGCAACTGTCTTCTTAGCCTCCCCATTAGTCAGAGAGTATTCATTCTTAGCATGGTCCATCTTGTCTGTCTCCCACTTCTTACTCTTGTCTTCTTTCATTTGATAACTTCTTGGGCTTCTGTATTCTATCAACAGCTTTCTTTACGTATCTTATTTTCATACTCAGCTCAGCTACATAATGTGTTGTATCATCTTCACATATGCTATACATGTATTCATTTTAAACTATAGGTACTTATTACAACTGCTAATGTACATTACATAACATCTCACATGCACACACACACACACACACACACACACACACACACACACACACATACACACACACACACACACACACACACACACACACACACACACACACACACACACACACACGCACAAAAAAACAGATGATGTTGCCATAGCAAAAATATGTCATCTACAAAATGTAGTAGGAAAGACTAATTATTAAATAAATTGCTACACCTCTAAATTTGTTGCTTCTCTCATTAAAAAAATTAACAAACGTAGTTAAAGCTGGTCCCATAACAACCCCAGTCAACTAATGGAAGATACAGCCATCACACAAGAACATGGTTGCAAAACTAATTCCAGTAACTTGCAAAGCGTGTTGGTGTTTCACCCGATAAAAATATATCTTTCGATTTTGCTGTCTGACTGCCTCATGCCCTGTATCATGCGGCATCACTGTAAATAATAAATAACTATCAAAGGTGAAAAAGTAAAATCAATCTATGTAAGCTGTTATAAAGTCATGTAGATGCAGGAAAATTTCAAAACCGTCTTTAACTGTAATATTTGCCAAAAATACCTTCAATGTTTTCTGCAAAAGTAATGGAAGGAGTTCTGTCAGTCAACTCTGACATTAAACTACAGATTTTATTAGAGGATTACTGGGAGTTTATGCCATTTTGCTAAGATATGATAAAAGAGTAACAATGCAGGGGCGGAAACAAAAAAAATCTTTCTGTCATAAATTCTAATAATATGTAGTCCAAGACTTGCCGATAGCTGGGCTGGGGGGATTCTATGTAGCTATTCAGTGCTTCATTGTTTAGTAAGAGTATTAGTTATTTATTTTTATGTAGCCAATGAAATTACCAAATGCTTGGTAAATGACAGTCTTAAACTCCCTCATGTTTGTCTCACTGTCACTGTCAGTTGCCAGCATGGTGAATAACTTTGCTTGGAGACAGCAAAGGAGGCCTTCTTAAATAAATGGATCTTTTAAGGGCTAGGCTGTGTATTCAGAATGATATAGTGTCATCTGACAGTCCTAATCACCTTGAGTTGGTGTTTTGAGTTCTGCCTTAGCTACACATAAAGCGGCTACATATGCATCTGAAATAAATACCAAGTGCCATAACAATATCTATGTATGCGTTGTAGTCCCATTACAAGCAGCTAGGACATAAACAAAAACACCAGCTCATTATACCTAGCACTTTGCAACAACAGTTGCCTATTTTTGAATGCCCCTTGTTTAACATTTCTAAGCTGAAATTTCTAAGTTGAATGTTTGTGATAGTTCTGACTAAACACTGATATCTCCACCATTTATTACCTCCACTCAAAGACATTTTAACAAAAATCATAACTTTAATAATGGACTGTATTGTTGAGATACTGAAGAAGTTGTGAATGCTTTCATCAAAGCTGTCTCCAAGGATTACAGTTATTGCCTGTCTGAAGGAATTGATTTTAATGATTAAGCAACATACCACAGATTTCATCAGGTTCCAAATAACACGTAGTGGCATTCCATCACCATCCTTCTTGGTAGAACATTCCAGATATTTGAAATCCACACTCATGTCTAGCATTAAAGTAGAATTATCTTGTCTTTCTTGAGACATTAGAAAGGATATCACCAAGATCGATGTGCAACTGTTTACTAACATTATCATAAGCATTAAGGTCAAACTAATTATGATGGCACACATTGTTGCTGTTGTACATCAAGCTAAAAGGTCAACAGTAATGCCAGTGTACTTGTCATGGGCGTGGCCTGAGCCTTTAAAAACATGAAGTTATCGCCTCACATTTTAAACAAATGTTCATACCTCTAGAACTGTATATGTTACTAGAAAACTGTGAATGGCAAACTTTTCAGCACAAAGTAAACTTTACAGTGGTTGCATTCATTCAGTTCTAGGTCTTAAACTGGATTTTATAAGCCACAATAAACACAGTAAATATTAACTTTTGAAATGTTGCATAAACAACTTACAATACCTCAGGAACCACTCTAGCAACACACGAAACACCAATGAAATGAAATGAAAGATGTACTATGAAAGCACTTAACTGGAATCTAGCAACACATGAAACGCCAATGAAATGAAATGAAAGATGTACTATGAAAGCACTTGACCGGAATTTTATTTTCCTTTTTAACTATTAAAGTAATTACTTCCTGTCCCTTGGGACTTGCTTTACTGGTCTGGATACTTTAATTCTAGCATCATACATACTGATAGCAGTATTTTGTTCATATAACCTCATATAAGGTTAAGTAGTTCTGTCTGTCTCACTTGATTGCTGAGATATTTAAAGAATCTTAAAATTATTACAATACAAAAAATTCAAAACAGTTACATTTAATACATACCTCTCAACTTCATAGAGCAAGAAATCTGGACAAAAACATAAATAAGCGTGGGAGAAAGGCCCCAAAATAAGGACAATTTTTAAATATTGCTCTTACAAAGAAAGAATCACAGGTTTTGTATTAGCATGAAATTTGTGAAGGATAGGAAGTCTGAAACTCAAATGTCTGGCATTATTTTCTAACTTCAGTCTTTAATTATTTACCAGTAATTTGCTAGAAAAACACAATTTTATAACAACCTGACCAAAAATATGAGACAAAAATCTGGACATTCTGTGAAAAGCTGTACATCTGAGATGTATGTACTTTAGCTGTATTAGGCAGCAGTCACATATCAATACAATCATATCTGCCACCGTGTAAGTTTTATGTTGAAATCTTCTAATAATTTGTATGTAGCATGGTTTTAGAATTATTAATACAAATATGAACAAACAATTTTTGATACCAAGAAATGTCAGTAGTATCTAACCGCAGAAATACCTAGAAGCATCACTCAGCTGTAACGCATTGTTAAATATGAAATTTAAGTAACCATTAAGGGATAAATGCCTCCATGCAGAGTAAAGGGACTGTATCTGCAGATAACTTATGTGTTAAGTGCAAAACATGAGAATTAGCACAATAACACATCTGTAACTTGTTTACAGCTAAATTGTAAGTTGTTCTGAGACATTCCCCTATTCAAAAACAAATGTTGTGTTAATAAGGTGTAACTCCAAATCAGCAAAATAATATTCTTGACCATTTTTAATGATGTTTATAGGCATTAAAGTATTGCGAACAACTATGTGTTCCTAGGTAAGTACAAGGCAATCACTCTGCAGACTAATACATGCTTACTCAGTAATCACTTAGTGACCAAAAGCAAGAATCAAATGCATATCTTGTGTCTGTGAGGTAAACACTTTAACTATTATGTCAACACCCAACCACCATCAAGGTAGCAGACTGAATCAGATATTAAGATAACAGTTTCAAAGCTTAAAAACTAAATATTTCAAGAACTGCAATACTATTTTGTAACACTTTATTTGCATTATCATATAATTTGGCAAAACCTTAATATTATGATTTTTTAAGAACATTTGCATGAAAGAATATAATTAAATCCAACTTCAAATTACATACTCCATATAGGACAGTAGCTTGACTTTTCAAAGGCTTCAGCACTAATTGCGCGACTTTATTCTGCCTCCATGTAGAAAAGGCAGATGGCATTAAGTGTAAAACTGCAGCAACACGTTAGTTGGTCCATGAGGAAATTTTATCAACATGTTAACAGTGGCAGAAATTATTTTTGATTGCTTCAACAAAATGGTGTGAAACAGAAAACCTTTTTGCGTAGTGCTATATGCATTATTTAAAAGCACAATGGAAAACGTGTTAGTGAACATGAGCAAAAGCCACCTAGCTAAATATAGTGTTTTCTTTCCAAAATGTAAGCACACCTAGAATGTCCATAGTTTTTTTAGTATTCCACACAGCAAATAGGTGAATGTAGAGCCACACTGTTAGCTCCTTGCTGCACACTTGTATTGCTGTCCCTCCCTTCATGTATTTCATACTGCTTCTAGGCCTAGACTTAGTGTTGTCACCCATAATGCAATTCTCGTCACTGTACCAGACTGAGTACCTTGACATAGCTGCCACCATTAGTGTATCAAACAGTAGAAGTACAACACCATAGTGTTTACATACAATAAAACAGCATGACAATTCTGCCTGACTAAAGTTAGTAACTCTATGCAATAGCCAGAAAAATAAACAAAACACATACATTTCTTAGTAGGACATAAAATTTACCAAGAAAAGGTGAGTTAGCTATTTTTATGTATTAAATGGCAAAAATGTAGACCGTGTCACAAGCCTGAAGAGGATCCCTGTTCAAGGATTTCTGGGAGCAGTTCTGAACTGCTGTAAACTAATAAAACTTTTAGACATGTCCCCATTTTGTTATTGAGGTAGCAATAAAGAATAATCCACCCTGCCCATCTATGCATTTCTGTACATAAAAAATAAGAATGACTCTCTAATAATACGCTGACAATATCTTTGCAACCTAAAGTTGTAGTTGTCATCCAGTGACCTAACCTAACATGACTTTTTTTTTATTTGCTTGTTAAACAAATAAGCTCACTTGTACAACTACCGTTTTCTGAGAAACCCAGTAGCACATCTGGTTAATTGACTTCCTAAGAATCTCTCAGTATCAAAGTGGTACTGAATGCATCAAACTCTATGGACAAGAATATATTTATTAGTAGCTTACAGTCTTATCATGTGTGCTATAATGACAAATGTACTCACATTTTTCTTGCTTTGAAGCAGCAAATTGCCCATGTGCATATGGTTTGTCATGTACAGCCATATAAGTCCATCTGCATACAACTTCTCACAAATTATTGAGACAGTTCAGAGAAGGGTTTCTACCTGTGAGGCAGGAATGCACTTTAGGCTAGGTATTATTTTTTTTCTCTGTACACAGCTGAGCTTTGACTGGTCCCGGGGTCTCTCTTCATCCATCAAGTCTAACAGGCTCTCTTTTCCTTCCGTGGAATACCTCTTACCCATACCTGGGCCAATGAGAAGATTGAGGCATCTGGGGCAGTGGCATTTTGCAGCCAAGGAGCATTTCCTTCTTTATGCCCTAACTCCCTCACTATGCACACCAGGGATAAATGTCTAATGGGACATGCTGATGTAGTGTTCCCCCCTTTCCACTGCCTCCCTGACAATGTCCTGTATGTGCCTTCATCCTCCATCAGTGAGAGACTACAGTGTGTCTGACTGAACGAAGGGTGTGTCCATCTCCTCCTGTCAGGACCTCAGATGCATGATCCCCTAGTCAAACCTGGGTTTCCTGGACTGTAGTCAGGACTTTATGAGTCTATGCCACAGCACGGCTTTAAGCTCAGTGTTACTGACACAGCAGTACAGAACCTGAAATATTATAATGGTTCACTACAAAACAGTCAGCTAGGACAGACCAAGAAAACAGCATTGTGTTTGCATTCAATTAGCCATTCTGGCTTCTGTATGACTCTGTGTGTCTGACTTCATGAAGCTTCAAGCTATAAGATAGAGTTTTCCTCACTGCAGCCCTGTTCCCCCCAAAAATGAAGATGGTACATCATGCCTGGCTGATCAGTTTTATCGCAGCAGAAATGACACTTGCATCCAAAGATGTTTCATACATTTTCAGCAGATAATATGTGCAGCAGTGTTTCTGCCATGTTACTAGACTGCAGTACAGTTATACAGCCAGCCTCTTTGATCTCTGGAAATGATTACTAACTGAAGCGGTGGACAAAAGCAAAACAACTTTATTTTAAAGTTTCAGTGAAAGAACTACATGATGTTGTAATTAAAGTTTCATGGAGGATCAGAAAAACACATCCAGACTTTCTGCTACAAAATTGAACTCAGGCAATATGCATTGAATTATATTTCTTTTGAAAACTCATTTTTCTATTTCCTTATGTGAAACCAGCTTATAAGTCAACTACCAAAATGTGCAGCCCTTATATGATAGCTCTTTTACAGGAAAACATTTTATCATATATCATACCACTGTACCCCCTGATGAAATAGTAAAGTTCACAGTCTACAGTTTATAGAACACATATAATATCATATTTTGTACAGGCAAGACAGTTTGTGAATGGTATGGAGTCAATTAATGATCTAGTATGAAAACATCCTGCAATTAAATCTGCAGAGTGCCTTTCAAGATTTTTTTTTTTTTGCAGTGTGCTATTCCTCATGGCAAGCGTGTTAATTCAGTGCATGATGAGGATATACATCTTCAGGAAAATAATCTGCAGCTTCCTGAACATTCTAAGTGCTACATTGATCTGTCTAAGGCGTTTCCTATTTACAGTAGCTGTTACTTTTACACTCACAATAAATAAGGCCATCATATTGTAACAGCTGGACTGAGAATTGCCCACGCACTCATATACTGTTAACCATTTTTGTGGGCTAAGCATGCCCTCAGCAGCAGATATCTCTCATGTCTAACATTCCTACCTAATCATGTCCTGTGCCTTGCTCTGTATGATCACAAATACAGCGTTCATTGCCACAGAATCAGACATTTGTTTTTTTTTTAATGATTACAGGATCACCAGAACAGTAAGTTCTGTAATTTAACGAAGCGCTTTTTATAATGCAAATGATCCTGAGTTTTCTTACTCTACTGACTTGATTACACCCCATAAATCAAACAGAAGTTCTTATGGTTAAATAAGCTTTGCTATATGACTAGGCAAAGAAACGGCCTCTGAAACATCCCATTAAATATTGGTTCCATGCAGGTGACTATTCTATATTTAGTACTCGGTTTCCATTCTTTGGGCCCCGCAAGTGTGAGTTCCATCTTTGTGCTTCTTATGTTTACACCCGCCTACAGGATGGAACAGAGTCTAATAAAGGTAGGGCTGTTGGGAAAGCTTCACCCTACTGTTTACACCAGCCTACAGGATGGAACAGTGTCTAATAAAGGTAGGGCTGTTGTGAAAGCTTCACCCTACTTTCAAAATGGTACAGTGCAGCTGATTACCCAAAATCAAACATCACCGAAAAACAAAAAAGCGATGCATCACCGAAGACAGAGAGCCGACTGAAGGAGGGGGGGACCTGTGTGAGTGACATCTCCTTTCTAAAGGAAGCTTTTTACTGCAGTCAGAGCACCCTCTAAAGGAGATGGAAAGTTGAGCTTTTCATGCAGAATATGTAACAATTTAGGTGATAGACAGATTTTCAGTGGTAACATGCATAGGTATGCAACATAATAAGCATTGCTTCATTGTATGCTTCGCCCTTCTGAAGATAGAGCAGTTTGCTCTACACCTAAATGCAATTTCCATCCACAAAAGAGCCCTTCTCCCTAGCTACAGTATTATACTTGCCTTTCAAGGAGCAGTAAGCTCACAAATGTAGCACATATAACATCTGCCCTTTACATCGAGGGCCTACCTGTCATTAGGATTATGGGAGGTTATTAGTACTCTGCACAGGAGAAGAATTGGCCATTTGAGAATATGAAAGGCTGAGGATCAAAGCTGAAAGTTAAGCCCAAAAATATTAGATCGGAGAGATTTATTTGCATTAACATTACGAATAACTCAATGATGAAATAGTATTTGCCTTCTTAAATGTCTTGTATTTATAATGCAAAAGACTGATAACTGGGGAAGAAAAGTTGGAAGAACAGTTATGAAAATTAGCTGAATGATATAATAGACTGCTCATGTCTTAGGCTTTACGAGCTTTCTTTACTTGGCAAACTAGAGCTATATTAAAAATAGGTGCTTTTGAGAAGTAGATTTTAGTGTGATTTTGCCCCTGCATGTTATATGGCTATTACTCTGTACTTGAAATAAGGATCTGTTTACAGTTTTATTTTGGAAAATGACACTGTAACACCCCTGCACTAGCCCAGTAATTCTTGAAGCTCAGTACATAACATACAGTTCTCTAACATTTGTAAGACAAGCATATGAAATTATATTAATATTCACAAATGACATAGGGTTATTTACAAAATTCCAGATAGCTGGGCTGGCAGTGTTACAGACACTACGATATTTCAGAATAAAAAAATATGCATCTAGTGGTCTATAAATTACTGGTCTGTAGCAAACACTAACATTTTTTTAGAAAGTCAATTAACATTTAGAAAACCAGTGTTCAGCTTCCATTAAAACCTCATACAGCTACTGGATGCTCTTTCATCAAGATTCTGAAAGGAGTTACATTTACATAAGCAATACAACATTCAGTACATAACATACCATACAAATAACCCCATGATGAACTGCAGATGGGTGGGTGCTGAGAAGAGCTCTATTAGTTAACATCAAAAACAAATGCAATAATGATTTCCTGAATTTAATTATGCCCAGACTTATCAATGGGGACATTTCAGTCAAAGTATTTAAGAAATCTAAGCAATTGGAGAAATTAAACTGAGAACAGCTGATTTCTAAGGAAGAGCATCACTATTCTGCAAGCCGTGTAGACATATAAAAAACCCCTTAAACTTACTTCTGGTTTCAGAATGTGAGATGGGTTCCTTATGTCACAGCACTTAATTTTACTTTGTCATTGAAGCTTAACAAGGAAGGAAGTGACAGATAATTCCATTTTTCACCCTGGAACTTATATCTTTGGCAATCAACTGACCAAGGTAAAAGGATTTTCTGACCACTCTCGACACATTGGGATCAAAGGAGAGCTCATTGCCCATGAAAGTGCCCAATTCTGTGATAGCTGTATCAGTTCTGAGGAGAGTGTTATTTATGTGGTTTGTGTGCTGATACTCTTGTCTTCCAAAGGATGCAGTACTACACTTTTTATCATTACTTTTAGACCGTGGTTCTGACATCATCTGTTTATATGCCTTCGTCCCTTTGTTTAAGACATAGCTGTCATTTACAGAGTTGATGACAGTTCTAAGTTTGCAATCACCAGCAAACTTGGTTCACAGTAGTCTCTAAATATCTGCTTCGATGACAGAGAGTAAATAGCAAGAAGAACTGATCCCAATAGCAAACACTGGAAATCCCATTAGTGATATGATTTTTAGATGAGAGTGTACCCTAACCTTAATCTGGGGAGTTTTGTTTTTAATCACACAAAACACCAAACTTTGCAAAAAACAAATCAGGAAGCAAGTGAATTTAAGTTGCACTTTCTTTATTGCATTTCTTCTTTGGAGAGTTTTGTTTTTAAGCCATTTAGCAATCCAGTAGGTTACATATGGGTTTGCATTCAATTTAGTTAATCTGTCTATAATGCCCAAGTGCATAGTGGTGTTGAAATTCTTGATATAGTTAAGTATGCTATGTGTACACATCTGCCCAAGTGCAAGGACAAAGTGATTTTTTTAAATAAGTTATCTAGGTTGAGTAGATAATATGTATAGGTAAATAGTAAGGTACCAGTCTTGAGACTATTACAAGCCTAGCCAATAACCAAAGGCCATAGTCAAACCCTGTACTTTGCATCTGTGAGGTTAAGATCTTAACCATTATGCTATCCTTCCCCCCCTTCAAAAAACAAAATTGGATCATGGGATTATGTAATATGAAGTGGGGAAACTAAAGGGATATGGAGAACTTCAAACTATACTTATCCGCTAATACGTTTACTATGTCCTCAAGATCAGGGTAGGTTTTATTTTTATTATATCTCAACTCTGTTCAAATCTGGGACTGCTTCCTCAAATTTCTAACATAGAAGAATAAGGATTATGTTTATACCTGACAGGGGAATTGATTCTCAGATCTTACATAGCCTTGGCAGATTTAATTGTGTTTCTAAGATATTTATTTAACGTCTTGAGATTTGTTTCAGAGTATGAGCTTTACTTTTTGATTCTGAGGGTGAAGGGGCTTTCCTCTTTAATATACAGCTTGTTTATAAGAGGCGTTTATCATAGGAGTATTCTTTCTGAACTTGGTACTGTATTTGTGGCATAGTGAGACTGATGTTCTGATGCAGACATTGAGAAAAAAATAGAAACTCTCCACAGATGCAGCTTTGTTTGTTTGTTACTGAGTCCTCAAGGGGAAGGGAGTGGGACACAGAACCTCTTGGATTTATATTAAATCGGTGAAATGGCATTTTGCTGATACATATAGCCCGAAGTCTGAAAATAGCGAAGGCTCTGGCCAGTGATTTTTTTCTCAGGGAAAAAGAAATCACTTGGCCTGAGCCGTAGCATTGCCCTTTACCCGACTGTGGTGCAATCTTGGAGTTGGTATATTTAGCTAGGGGGGATGTGGGGGGTGAAGCCCCCAACTTAGTTATGTTTTAAATTGTGTTTGTGTGTTTGGTGCTAGCAATTTCTTTCCCAGGGAAAGAAATCGCTGTTTTGACCTCTCTCGGTTAAGTGCATTCATCTTTATGTGTGGCTGAAGAGGTGTTCAATGTAATGCCTCTTTGCGATTTTAATATTGACTCGAACCTCTTTAGGTCGTCAGGTAGAGTCTTAAAAAAGTTGCTAAGAATAGTTGGATTTATGGTCATCTGTGATTAGGTCCTAATGCTGAATCCAGCTGAAGGTTGACTTGACCTGACCATACATGGAATAAGTATAAGCGTACAGCACAGTGCTATATATGTGAAGATAAATTCTTGTAAATTTGGATGCCTGGTATGAGAGTGCACAATCTGATCTAAGGAGTAAGTGCTGATTAAGTCAATGAAGTGTTGTACATATATATTTGTAGTAGTGTAGGGCTTCTAATTTACAGATGGATAGTTGACATCACTAAATATAATACTGTTAAATTCAATGGTGAGGGATCCTACCGTGCCTAAAAATGCCTCATGTGTTATTGATGACATAGATGTGGTTTTACAGTTGGCCAAGTTAAGGCAGGGGTGTCTTATGTAACTTACTATACAGGGTAGAATTCATTCTTATTATCCTGCTGTATAATTCTAGGTGTGATGTGATTGTAGATGAATATAGACACACCAACAGCAGTTACAGGAAACTCTAACTACAGAATCTGAATGAGTGGTAGGCAGTGAAACATGGGGCAGAAAGAGTGTTATCAAATTGGCGGAATCAAGTTTCATTAGCAATGCAGATGTCAGTGTTCTCCAGCAACAGTAAGCACAATTCCTTGTTGTGGCTTTTAGCATTCAGCAACATTGCCATCATACTGACCACATTCAGTTTGGCTATGCTGCTAGACGGAGCAGACTGACATTCCCTAAAAATGGGGTGGAGAAGGTCTTAACCAATATACATAAGCCCCAAGGGGAAAAGTAAGCTGCCTCCATAAAACAAATAGAATGCCAATCATCTTCTTCACCACAGTCATACATTGATCCCCTTGGATTGAGAGCCAATAACTAAGCTAATTGTTGATGTAAATTATTTTTGTATGTACTGTGATATCATTTTCAACAAAGGTCATATACTGCCAAAGACTTGCTGTACAGCAGCTCACTCATGTCTTTTTTCATATAACCCAAAAGCATACATCTCAAGTTGTCTGCTCATACATGGACAACAACCATGTTGTAGGTATACGTTGAGTGAAGGTACTTCAGTGCACTACTGAGCTGGCATATATTAGCACTGAAGAGACAGTTCACACTTTTCTTTTCTCAATTCAGTGAGTGATGCATGTGTATGTCTCAATATGGAGTTATGTCTGACTAAGAGATTTCTCCATATGCTGGCTATTTTAGGAGGACATTAATGACTTTCGTGTGCCATCTTGATGACATTGTTGAGTTTATGCTGGATGATGAAGTGTGTGTGGTTGATGGATTGTGTTTGAGGATTTTGTGTGACAGATTTATGCCTCAGAGACCTTTGAGGCTTTGGGAGAGATGACATAAGAATCTCAGCACAATTTGGCTTATGTTCTAATGAGGTGCATAGGGGTGTGATATGGGTGGGGGGTTCCCATTCAGAAGCCTGAAACATCATAAGCCTGAAAATCAAAAAAAACACAAATAATGCTAATATGTCACTATAAAGACACTAATATCTAACCCTAATTGTCACTATTGCATACATGCCTAACCTGCGCCTCTAACTAACTACTCACTTAATGACATCAGTATGTCTATTTTGTCTTTTCAGGATTTTGAGTTTCAGGATTTTGGTCTTTCAGGATTTTGGTCTTTCAGGATTTTGAGTTTTCAGGATTCTGAATTTTTTTCTTTTTTTTTTTAGTTTTGATTTTCAGGCTTATGATGTTTCAGGCTTCTGAATGGGAACCGGGTGGGGATACTGACAACATTGTGGTTTACAACAACATATTTGTATGAAAGTTAGCCTCCAGATTTTGTCAGGAATTTATGTTTCTCACATGTATATTTAGAGTGAGTGTGTGAGAGTGTGTGTGTGTGTGTGTGTGTGTGTGTGTGTGTGTGTGTGTGTGTGTGTGTGTGTGTGTGTTGTGTGTGACATACTGTGTGGGTGTGTAATGGTTGCCAGTGAGCATGAAGATGTTGGTATGCTGCCTTAGTGGGCCTAGTGCAAGTAAGCTGACAAGAGATGGTATGAGGGTAGACTGCAGTCACATGGCTAAGGAAGTGTCTAAGCAGTAAGTGAGCTATTGTATGATAAGCAGGCTGAAGAGGTTTACCTCTACTAGGCCTAGTGTATCTGTTTGGTAATGGGAATGCCATTAAGGAAGGTTTTGTATAGCTGAGGGTTTTACCAACTGAATAAGGAGTATCAGGTAGACAGGTAGACAGACTGTCAGTGGTAGTGTGAATAATAGAAAAGTATAAATGGAGTACAATTCTTATACCAGACCTTTCATATCCTCTCTAGTAACAAAAATATTAGTAATGAGAATTTTACATAAGTGAAGGGATTTACCACTAGACCTGAGAATATTCGACAGAGGGATTATTATACTAGACCTTTTTATTTTGTTTCTTAAGGAAATAATAGTAGGGGAAGTTATAAGCAGACAGATTTACCAACAGAATTGTCAATAGAATTTTGTGTGCTAAGCAGATGAATCTTGTAATACCTAGAAATATTCATTGTGTGACTCCAGAACCTATGCACTCTTTGAAACATGGGGTTTTGGCATCAAAAGCAACCTCACTTCATTCTGTCAGCTGCAATCAAGCCTTATGGTATATAGTATGTGTGCCATCCAAGGCAATCTCCAGTCTTACCGTTATTGGTGTCTGAGCTTGTTATTCTTAAATATATTGTGTTCATAGGCATGTACTAGGCTAATTACCACAAGGGCCCTTTTAAGCCTAACCATGCAGCCCACATCTCTGACAAGTTCTGGTACCCTTGATAAGTATAAGCAGGGGCTTGGGCGATGAAACATTTGCAAGTAGAGTCCAGGGAAATAAACCATTTACAGGCTGTCTGTGTCCATCAGATACATGGGTGCTAAACCAGGGATGAATTTCATGTTCCCCATCCAGTTGTCCAAGTTGTACATGAATTAGGCTAGGGAGGAACTCTGTTTTACATGGATGAGGACCCTGTTCCAGAGAAGGGGTAGTCTCTGAGATACATACCTGTCTCTCCAGCAAGTCCTATTTATATCATAGTCAAGGTTTAAGTCTTTAGAACATATATTTCTGGTACTGTTTGTTTTTCAGATATGCAGGAGGTCCATTAGGGTGGGGTGCAACAATGCCTTATATTCTAGGCATAGATCTTGTGTTAGTTCAGTAATTATTCCTGGTGGGTACAGCTGCCACTATTCAGCTATTAACATGCTTGTATAGTGTTTCTGTGAACAGTTCCGCATACACAACTGTGTTCTCAGAGTTTCTGGGTGCTTGAAAGTTTGCTAGGTTATCAGTTAATAGTAGGAAGTTAGCCTTTTTATTTATACTTCAAAGTAGACCATTTTGTGGTCTGACCTTACCAGCAAGGACATTACACAAAGAGGTGTGCAGTGCTCTCCCATATTAGTGAGGACCAGATACAGTACGTTTGCACCCCTGGTCGGTATACTGAGAGTCTGGTCCAGGGAATTTGTATTTACAAAATCCAGGAATCTCTGTGCCTGCACATTTGGGGACATATGTGATTCCCAGTTAACAGTGGCGTAATTAAAGTCACCTATGAATTTGGCATTGGGTTGGATGGTGAGTGCTTCCATTAAGCTTCAATGTATGTTATTGGTTTCCTGGGTCATAGGGAGGGACATTTAGCTTGCAAGGAAGAGGTATGGGATTTTGCTTATGGTGATTTGAACATGGACATGTAATTTGTATTCTATGTTCTGCCCTTGTGCTGTTGTTATTATTCTGAATTCCTGCAATGCTCTCTTGCTACTGTAATTGTATACTGTTCAAAACTATGGTTGCTTACTTCTCTTGGATCATTCTGTGTGCAATCTATTTTACCTCTTTATCCATCATACTATTACTATTATGGAGAATGAATTATTACTTCTACTTTTAAACCCATTAACAACTGCTTTTCTTTTAAACCCATACAAACCTCTTATATAAACAAATGCCTATCAAAACTAAAACCTACCTGTCTAGCAGCTAACCACCTCCCTGGTCACTTATTAATAACTGCTGCCAGCTCTTTCGCCTATCCTGTATCTATCCTAATCAATCAAATTCATCACAGAGCGGTATGTCCCCATACTCTGGAAAATATCCCATATCATCCCCCTCCACAAGGGAGGCCCATCTAATGGTCTCTCTAATTATCGGCCCATTGCCATTCTCTCACCCCTAGCCAAAATCTTAGAGAAATGTATCCATAAGCAGCTACTAGCCTACCTCACTACAAATAACCTCTTATCTAGTTCACAGCATGGCTTCCATCCCAAACACAGTACCTACACAGCCTTCATACGTTTCACTAACTACATCAACCTCCTCAAAGACAATGGAAATTGGTCTCTACTATATTCCTTAATATGTCCAAAGCTTTTGATATGATATCCCACCAACTACTACTCAACACTCTAGCCTCCTTCAAACTCAACTTTTCAGCTCTCAGCTGGTTCTTTAGCTACCTTAATTATCGACAACAGGCAGCTGAATGGGATAATAAACTCTCCACACTCCTCCCAGGCTTTTTTGGGGTTCCTCTGGGTTCCATCCTTGGCCCTCTAACTTTTATTATATTCACAAATAGTCCAAAAACTGCAACTAAATCTGCTTCTGTCATTTAATATGTTGATGATGCTATTCTTATTTGCTCTCTTCCCACACTCCAAGAACTCCAGGATAAAAAATAATTTCTAGATATTGAAAATTAACTAAATGAACTCCAACTCATCCTAAACCCAAACAAAACAAAGTTAATAATCTTTTCCAACAGGAAATCCAGAGCAAAACCACCTCCTCTCTCCATCTATCCAACTAATGGCACTATAATAGAACCAGTTAACCAAATAAAACTACTTGGTGTCACAATAGACAACAACCTAACATTCAATAAACACACACCACTCAAAGTTAAAAAGTTCACATCAAACTTGGTGCATTATATAGGGCCAAACCTCACCTCACTCAAAATGCCAAACTAGCCACAACTTGATCCCACCTCCTATCTGGTCTTCTCTACTGTTCTCAAATCTTCACTAACCTGCACATGTCTGATTTACATCTACTTGATTCCTGCTATAATAAAACAGCAACATTTGCTGCTAATATACCCAACAGGACCCATCATTGCCTTGCCCTTCAAAACTTACACTGGCTTGAATTTCCTAATCTGTTATTACTCAATCAGCTCACCACTGCCCACTGTATTATCCACAAACCTGAAAACTTCCCTGCACTCTCTAATCTAGTGCAACTAAATACCAACCCAGGACCCTTAGATCATCCGATACACTTATACTCAAGGTTACAAAGTCCCATAATTACTTCTATGACTCCCTCTTCTCCTATAAAGTAGCCAAACAGTGGAAACTAATACCCCAAAATATCTTAAAAACACAGATAGTCATAGCTTCAAGCAACTCCTAACTGAATACTTTATTCAACAATGGCTATGCTCCTGTAATACTCCTGGGTAGTTTCTCATGCCATCAGTCAAATGTTTCTTTTCTGCTATATTCTCTTTATCTTACTTCTACCAAATGAAAATACCACAATTGTTTATTTTAGTTACGTATCTAATGAGTTGCATATTACTGCCTGTAGTAAGGCTCAGGAAATCTAATGTTTTCTGTTTACATTCTCTTTTTGTAAATTGTGATTGTAGACAAATGTTAAACTTTTTTATATTCTTTGTAAATCTTTGTAAGATTTTTGTAATCTTTTTTGTACTGTTGTTATGGAGCTTACCTCCCCGGATCTCCTCTGAAAATGGGCTACTTGCCCAGCCGGACACTACCTGGTTAACAAATGTAAAATAAAATAAATAAATAAATAAAATAAAATTAACTGGACTCTTTCTATTATAATTGTGTGCTGTATCAGACTATAGCTGTATGCTACTTTTGGATAAGACCATATTGTGCAATTTCTTCCTTGCAGGTTGACGTGCTTATTGCATCAGTGTTTGTGCATCTTCACCTCACCTAGCATATCTCATCCACATTATAGTCTATCTAACTAATATATCTTCTCTGACTACTGTTTAAATCAGTTCACTGTATCATGCCTGTCCCCTTTAATTCAAACCACTTGGTAAACATGGAAACCCTGTCTACCTGTATCCCTTCTATTACCAACCTTATCACACTTGGTATTCTGAGAAATAGAAGGAATTACATAACACCATGACAGCCAACTTCTACTAGAAAACATGATATGATTCATGAGAGATGTATTTATATATGTAGCCTATAAGCCACCCCCTATCCTACATATAGTAATCAACACATAAAGTCATGGAGTCAGGCGACCAGCCATTGCTCTGCTGTACTCATCTGTGCAATCCTAGGAATGTTGCATTCTGTTAGCCATAAGTACAATTTTATATTTCTGAGAAACATTAGTGGTTTGTATTACAAGTGAGAGTTGTGTTGCAAACTTAATTTTACAATTTTATACTGTATTTAACACTTTTAAGCTGTATTTTTGCTATATTGCTGATTTTTTAACTGGTCTTGCTGATTTGTTAAACTTTTTGTCTACAGTAGCATAGACCCCATTCAGACCAAATGAATCTGGTTCTGTTTGTTAAATTGAACACTAAACCAGGCTGTCTTTTGTCAGAGAGGGCCTCCTTGCACCCTTGTGGCAGGAGAGTGTAGTTAGGACTCATCTGATTGAAGGTTTCTGGCAGAGGGGCTCAGTTTTGAGCTTTTTTATTGGTTAGGTTGTTTAATTCAGTTTGCTCACTGATGCTACATACGCCCTGCATTTGTGTGGGTTTGCGCTTGTTTTAACACAACTCCACAGAGTTAGGTGACAAACCACTGCTCTGCTGTATTCAACTGCTTATGCATAGCACACCACAGTGCACCAGCTCACACTACTGAGCAGTGGGGGTAACCATTGGCAGTTATAGATGCAAAAACTTCAGTAGATACAGTTCCCTTACTAGCTGCCTGTGATCTGGCTGAGAAGTACTTAAATTGTGCTTAGCTGCTGACAGAGCACCTCAGCTGCCCTTTTTCCCCTTAAGCAGTCCCAAAACCACCAAATCTACAATAGTGTCATACCATTTAGAAAACCTTCATTAGTATAGACCCTTTATAGTGCACCCTATTAGCATAGACCCCATTTATACCAAACTTCTCTATTTTCTCTCCCCAATGTGAAAACAGGATTTAACCTAGCATTATGGATAGTCAGTTTCCCTCCATTTCTCCTACCATCCTGATTAACATGGGTATCCTTAGACAGTGTAGCAACTGCTTCATGTACACTGACAACCCTCTATTCCTAAATCACCCAAATACAATTTGTGAGAAATGCATCTACACTAAGAATCTGGAATCCTTGCTCTCTCACACAAGGAACAGTAACATTGAGCAGGTTGTCAGCTCACATACTACACCTCCTACACAAACCATGCACTCAACACATAAACCATCATACAGGGCGGTACTTATCAGAAACCTACCTAAACACCAGAGACCTTCCAAATATAAACAGGCTACACCTAATACAGCACCTACAGCACTCAGTACATATGAAAACACAAGCACTGGTGTCTCATCAAATAAGACCCTAAGGCAAAGCACATCTAAACCAAATTTTTTAGTCATAGGTGGCTCCATTGTGAGAAACACAGATGTCCCACTCACCAGGCTGGACAAGGAGAAGGTTATGGTCAACTGTCTACTGGGTGCCAGGATTCATCAGATCACACATGTACTCAAGTCTCTCAACAACTACCGTTATGACCACATCATAGTCCATGTTGGTGTGAATGACTTGAAACTTACCTCACTAGACTATTTAAAGAGGGACATGATTGAGATCTCTGAATATGTGTCCCAGGCAGGCATGTCCCTAGCCTTAAGCAGCATTTTACCCTCTCCTAGGATGATATCACAATATAAACAAAAGGGGATCCAGTTTCTGTCAACCTGGGATGATATGGTTGATAGACCACACTGCTTTGCTAGAAATGGTCTTCACCTGTCACCTCTAGGTTTTTGGCTGCTGGCTAAGGCACTTGCCTCCCCCATAGTGTCTTTTTTAGGCAAGGTCTCAAGAACAACATTTTTCTGATGTGAAAATATCACTCACAAATAAATTAAAAGTTATGCTGCCAAATGCTAGGAGTTTAAATAAGAAACTGCACTTTCTGGAAGCACTCCTCTCCCTGAAGGATGTTGCCATTGGTGCAGTCAGACAAACTTGGTTCAAGACCACAGACAGTACTCCGGCCTTGCAAGTCTACAATGACTTCCACCCTTTCAGACTGTAAAATGAATGTGTGAGAACCAAAGGAGGAGGAGGATCTGTCTTCAAAGATAAATACACCTCTAGACTGGTTAGACAGGAATACTCCATGGAGTTACTCCAAGTTCAACTAACTGTGGGTAAGACCCTTCCCACCTTCAAGTCATTGTTAGAAATAGGCCTCCTTCAATAAAACATGATACCCACGATGCTTATTTGGACCTACTTGAGTCAATAAAGTTACAACCAAGTACTCTAGTCATGAGCAATTATAACTATCCCCTCCAGTGACTGGGAAACTTATACAAGTACCAACATGCTCGCACAAAGGTTCCTGGACTTCGTTAACACTAATGCCCTGGAACAAATAGTATACATCCTCACAAGGGGCTCAATTATTCTTGACCTGGTCCTCATCAACATGGGTGACCATTGCACCACCATAAGTATAAGACCCTCACTGGTTAAATCTGATCACAAATCAGTCACATTTGAAGTAACTATAACACCTATGCTACTCTTAGGTGTAATCAGGCTAAAAAAATTCACCAAAGCTAACTATGCCCTCCTAAGGGATGGCATAAATAATTTCCAAGCTCCTGTTCCCACAGATGGCATTGACAACTATACTACGGTATACACAAATGCCTTGTACAAACACTTATGCAAATGTATTGACACAGCTGTACCTGATAGAATCAAAACAAAATCCTCAAGAAAAAACAAGCCTCCCTGGTGGACATCTAGCATTAATACGTTACACAACAAGAGGAAGAAGTTGCTGTCTAAGAATAAAAAGAGAGGTCCCAGCACTGGAAGAACACCCTCCTCTGCTTGAACAAATAAGCCAACTTGTAAAATCCTCTAAGGGCAACTTCAAAAAAATTTTGAAACCATAGCTAAGGATAACCATAAGGCATTATTCAACTATATCTATAACCTTAAAGGTAGGACCCAGACGTGCACTGAACTAGCTGTGGATGGCATCATGTACACTGATTCTGTGAAAATAGCTAATCTATTAGCTGACAGATTTGGTAAAAATTTCAACCCCCTGTCTCCTCTAAACACTGCAAAAAGCATTCCCTCTACATCTCACCCACCTTGCATCTCCAAAGAGGAAGTCATTAATCCTCTCTCCAATGCCAAAAACACATCCTCTATGGGACCAGATGCCATCCCATGTTGCATTTTAAATGGTCTAAAACATAAGTTAGCAACTCCATTAGGTACTCTCTTTAACCACAGCCTGAGAAATGGTTTTGTCCCTGATGAATGGAAAACAGCAAGAGTCATCCCCCTTCATAAAGAGGATACAACAACAGACCCTGGGAACTACAGACCCATAAGCTTCACCAGCCTTATCTGTAAGGCCATGGAATGAATCATCATCGAACTTATAAATAAGGATATAGGTGATCTCCAAACCCTTGATCAGACACAGTTTGCTTTTTTCAAAGGCAGATCATGCCTGTTAAACCTGGTTCACTTCTCTGAAAATGTTACCAGAACTATAGACAAAGGCAAATATGTGTATACAGACTACCTTGACTTAGCCAAGGACTTCGACACAATCCTACATTCGGGCATCATTGATAAACTCTCCCAGATGAATATCATCCTTTATGTCACCATGCTAAAAAATGCATTATCATCCCGTTCAGTAAAACCTATATCCCTGCAGACTATCATATAAATAATAATACCCTAAGTAACAACTCAGTAATGAGAGACTTGGGAACACAAGTTGATTGTAGCCTAAACTTTGACCACCATGTGTCTACTGTGGTAAGGAAAGCATTCTACATTGCACACCTCATTAGCAAATGCATTGCCTCAAAAGCAAAAGAGGTCATAACTCCCCTGTACTCAACCCTCATCAGGCCCATAATTGACTACAGTGGTCTATTTGGTATGTATTACCAGGAACCTGCAGCAACTTGAGAGACCTCAGAGATTTCTAACCAAGAAAACTTAGGGTCTCCTGCACATGTTATACATTGACAAACTGAAGTCACTGTCACTGTACTCAGTAGCATACAGACTACTTAGAGGAAACTTCTGCCTAGCCTACAGAGCAAACTCGGATCCAATGCTGCACATCTGCAAGTCAAATGGGATAAAGGTCACCCTCTCCAGGGACCTTAACCTGGCCTGCAACATAATTAGGACCTGCTGGAGAGACAGATATGTCTGTCAGAGGTTGCCACTTCTCTGGAAAAGGCTACCAATTCACATCAAACACAGCCTCTCTATGACCTTATTTAAGCATAACCTGGATAACTGGATGGGAAATCGTAAATTTCTGCTGGGGATTTCACCTAAGACCCTCCTAGATATGGACAGTCATTGGTAACTAAGATCTTGAGTTTCTGACTTTCTCTAGTATTATATTTGGTACACACAGCTAGGCTTATAAAGACCTTCAGCAAAATAGCCCAGTAATCAATTATGAACCTATGAATATGCCATCACAAAATCACATTAAACCAGCATATGCTGAAATTGTCGTAAAAAAACACTCTCCAATCCTCTGAGAATTCTCTGGGAATTCGGGCTAAAGAGCTTCAACCCATCAACACAGCTCCAGCATTCTCACCTAACTCAGTGACTGACCAGGCTACAGACACTTCCACTGCCACTAAGTTTGTGTGTCCAAGTAGAAGTGCCCATGTAATTAGGACTCTATCATCAAGTATACTGAGTCTTAACTTAGCAGGTTGGACAAAGTCAGAGTGACAGTTAAGTGCATTTCCAGTGCCAGGGGTATTATGATCTACATTGTCTGAAAAAGGATAAGTATGACCTTGAGCTGGATCTGGCTGCTGTGTGCACCTTAGGGACATTTGGACCTTTGTGGCAGGTTTGATTGTTGGCAATGCCTCTGTACGTACCAAACATCCCTGTCAGTTCAGAGGTGCCTAGTACTATTGTATGTTCAAGAATAAGGAACTGCTCACTCAAAGGGCTTTTGGAGGGATTGAAAAAACATCCACATATGTTCATTGGGGTAGATGTCATGAAAGGAAGACATTCTGACCACAGCATTTACTATGTACTTACACCTCTGACATTTATAAGTTTTATCAGGAGATTTGTTGGTCAACATAAGATGGTTGTTAAAGTGTCTTGGAAATCTATCAGCTTTAAGGACAGAGTAAGAGAGATTATACAGAGCCTGCATCCATAATAACGACTGATTAATAGTGCCCAGTATGGAAGGAAAATCCGCTAGATGGTCCTCCTGTTTATAGTCAGAATTGTCCCTCTGTTACACTTTTATATGCTGGACTTCCAAATATATCTGCAGCATGGTGTTATGATACAGAGGTCAATAAGTTCTATCCAGACCTTTTTTCTTTTTACTTTTCTGACTTGTTTACCCAGCCCTAACTGAATGAACACATGTTTAGGGTAAAATGCAAGCATGCTAGTGACACTTTATTCTAATAGTATCTGACAAAAAGGCCCCAGCAGTACTTTATAAGGTCATAGGTTCATAGGTAACTACTAGGCTAGCTTCTCTTGTGGGCCATTTTAAGCCCAGTCAGTTTCCCTTTTGTGCTCAAGTTAGCCTGTTCTGTTTGGTTAGAGACTGGCCTTACCTATTTCAAGGTTGATAATTATATATTAATTATTACCCCAAATGAGAATAACTGGGATCATACCACAGATAATTTGAAAGGACCCATGTATGCCATAAAACATTTAGGAACTGACTTTGTCCATTAGTAGTACAGGGGGTAGTCCTGGGGTACATTTTCTGTTTCCCATCCACAGATCCAAGTTGCACTTGAATATGGAGAGGGATGGACTTTGTTTTAAGTTGATGGGGAGTCTCTTCCAGAACAGTACCATTCTGTAGATGTTGCAAAAGACTGAGTTTTTCTGATGCCATTTGACTTGCTGATGTGCAGTAAATCCATCAGTATTGTGTTGGAGGATGCCTTGCATGCCAAACACAGGTCACCTCTTAGCAGTTTGTAAGATATTGAGTATAGTGACAGGGTTTTGAGTCAGTCCATGTAACACATGTTGTTTAGGCCTTGTATCCTTTTACTAAGGTATCTCTGTGGGCATTGTTATTGCATGTGTCTGGACAGATGCATGCCAAAGGGGGCATTATATTCAATGAATGGCCTAATGAGGGCTGAGAAAAGGGGGACAATAACATCCTTAACACAATCCCTTTGTTTATAAGCTGTGCAGTATAAAAGGACTTTCTTACAACAATGGACACATGCTGGCCAAAATTTACGTCACTGCCCAGAGAAGTTCCCAAATTCCAAACAAGTGTATCACCCCTTAAGGGCATATTGTCAGTGTGGCAGTTCTCTGGGTTAGATGATTTCCCAAAGGATATAAAAATGTATTTTTTGGCATTTAGGTTCAGTCTATGATTTTGGCAAGAGTTATCTATTTGGGTCACACTTTCCTGTATGAAGGCTAAGTCATATGGAGATTCAATGATTGCTCCTAGCTTGCAGTCATCTGCAAATTAGTCAGACAGAGCCTTTTGGTATTGGCTGTTACTTCAGAAATGTAGATGCCAGTGGACAGAAGAATTAACTACTAATATTATCAAGGCCAGCTCTCTGGCAAAGAAGGATGATGCCCTGACCATTAACCATGTAACCCGGGAATGACTGGTGACCCAGGTGCTAGAGGAGCCAGTGAGAGACAGTGTGAGTCAGTAATCATAGCCAACGTATGCATCATAGAGGGAGAGAAGCAGTCTGTCCTTCTTCAGCATCAGCATATTTTGATGAAAGAAGGGCATGTCACATACTGCAATGAACTTGAGACACAAATTGGTATTAGCCACAATAGAGCACACGTGGGAACACACATTTACACAGAAGCACACACACACAGTAATGAGGAAATAAAGGGGGCTGAGCATGTCAGCTGTCAGGGAAAGGTTCAGGATAAAACATACAATCCCCCATAGTCACTACTCTATGGATAACAATAGACCAGAGCTTGGCTTTTATCCCCCAACATGAATAAAGAGATGGTTACTGAAAGGTATCTCCCTCAAAACAAGGCGACCCCATGCATGTGGTGAAGTAGAGTAGCATTGATTGGATCAGTAACATGGGAATGAATAAGAACAATAGATTACTTGGAAGGTTGATGGTCAAACAGTGGTAGAACATAAAGAATACAAAAAGACAGTACATTCATCACAAACAAACAGCAAGTTGGCACCTGCAACTGGGGGGTGCGTGGCTACAATACTGCCAATGTGTATTATTCACTGTCCATATAAATAAGCTTACCAAATCCCTGAAGAGCTTCATTATCACCGAGGTTCACAAGAAAATTGACAGTATTTATTTGTTAATTTTGCTGCCATGGGATTTCCAACATGGTGCACCCTAATTACATTGGAAACCTGGGAAGAAAATTTTTGTATGTATACACTTTATTGAGAAAAGCAATAAAAATTCCATACTATCAATACAAATTACAAAGGTACAGAAATTAGTATACAGACATGAATATAAAGGGAATTTAATGAAAATTAAAGGTGTTAACATTAACCATCACATGCATAGACTGAATCACTCCAAGCCCTGGCTGCAGTGTGCTACCACACATACACACACACACACACACACACACACACACACACACACACACACACACACACACACACACATACACACACACACACACACACGCACACGCACACAAATCTTACATGTTATCCTCCTACACAGTGTCATATTCTGTTCTCCTCACACACACAGTTCCCATGATCCTCCACCATGCTTGCAGAATAGTCCCTGACACACACTCTAACTGACACTTCTTTCCATTGTCTCTGCTGTTCTGTCCCCATGCCTTAAGAAATTCAGTGTCTGACGCCAATAGTATTATATCCCCCACACTGCTGACTGGTCTGTTTATAACACCTTAGTCTGCATCTTCCCCTCCTCCTGACTAGTTGCATTGCATGGTACATGCAGCAATATTATAACTGCTGTCCTTCCTTGCCATTCACTCCACAACACTCACGTATGATACTCAGAGTCTGTATTCCTCATGCACTTCCATTGCCAGTGCCAAAACACACGTGGGAACTGAACTGCCATGCTTTTTAGACCTAGTGAGAAGTCAAGGCTTAACGTTTGTATGAAGTCATTTTGTGGAAGTTAAGCTTCGAATTCTAGGGTCCACGGCCATAACTGGTGCAAGCTACCAGTTTTCTTACTACTGACTTTGCCATGATTGTACAAGATGATGCCACTTGTCCTTTATGTTAACATATGTACTCATTTATGAACACTTGTCTATTTGCTGATGTGTATGTGTTTAGTGCTTTCTCAGTATTCACCTTGTGGTATGTGCAGCTCACCCAATAGCATTTGGTTGTGTAGCTGTAGTGTGGCAGTACTGTGGGAATGGAGACATGAATGTCTATACTATTGAAATTGTAACCATGTAAAGTTGAGGGGGTTGTATGCTCCAGTGATCCTAATGATCCTAATAGCTATGTTGTTTTTTTTTAGGGGGGGATTACCCTTGACAAGTTGGTGTAAGATGAGGGAACAGATAAATAGTGATCCAAAAAGTTAAAGCCCTAGATTGTGATGGTTCATTTAAAGAATAAAACAACCCACACTGTGAGTTCAGCTGGTGATGATATTCTTTGATTACCCTGATTATGATCCAGAGTAATAAGTGTAAAACTCTGTGTGCGTGTGTGTGTGTGTGTGTGTGTGTGTGTGTGTGTGTGTGTGTGTGTGTGTGTGAATGTTTTTGGGGAGTGATTTACAGTTTGAGTAGTGACATGTTGCAGACAGAAGACCTGGTACTGTTTCTGTGTCATGACTTAAGGATAGTTTGCCCTTTTGTATAATTATTTATTTGTTTAGTCATCTTTGTTGACTGGGAAAAGTCCAGCTGGGAAAACTCATTTTAAGCAGAGGTCCATGAAGAAAAGCTCCACATTTAAGTTACACATGATGTACCTTTATAATTGCAGGGTAAAAACGTCTATACATGAGCTTATTTACCTGATTTTTTAAATATTTTAAAAAGTTTCTTACATGAGCATAGCACTTTAACACCAAAAGAGAGAAATTAACATAAATTGGCTAATCGCTAGATAGAGAAATAACTTACAGTAGCATTTAATATATTTATAGCATGGTGGCTACAAGGGAAAAGATCTTACTAGGGTATTTTTGACTTTAGTAATAATTTATAGATAGACAAGTAGAATTTAGTTTAAAATGATAAGAGAGATATAAAAGGAGAAGTTATGGAAATGAGCAGGAAGATAAACTAACAGAGGAAGAATTATAGTTAGTGGTGGGGTATGAAAGAAGGAGAAGAAAGAGTTGAGGAAGTAAGTACGGTATGAGGAGGAATCATACATTACAAAAAGACTGGGAAGCAAAGTGGCTGTAAAAGTTGGAGAAAAGTAATCTGAGTACAACTAGCCAGATGAACAGGAAGAACAGAGCCATCTTTGGCATAGGTTCTGCTGTGGGAATTTCATTCCAGAGGTTTGACACATAATGAGAGTAGAGAGAGTCCCCAGCAGTGTTGAATGTCTTAGTGATATATAGTAAGAGTTTATTGCTAGAGCAAAGGTCTCTAGTGGGTGAATAGTACAGTAGAGTATTTTGTAATGCTAATGTATATAACAGCAATTTTGTGGGAGTATTAGAAAATTTCCATGTATAAATCTTCCAGTATAGAGAGGACGTTGATTTTCCTGCAAATTTTAAGGATAGTTTCTTACTTTTCACAGAAGATTTTTCTTTATTTTTGTTGAGCAATTCCAGTATGACAATTCAGGGGGAATGAATTCAGTTCTAATAATCTTATATATGATTGACACGCATGACTTACCTTTAAATGGATTATTATTTATATTAGAAAAGAAGTCTAGGGTTTTTGCAATAGTTTTAGTTTGTATGTCTAATGCTATTTTATTTTTGTCTTGAATATATTCCTCATGTTTGTATATCTGACCAACTACTATTTTCCAGACTGTGTCTAGCAATCAGATAATCAGCTGAGTGTATTTTATTCGCATTCAGAAATTGATGACAATAAATTAAATTGTTATTCTTTAAGTCAAACATTTTCCTTATATTAAAAGATATTAAACATCCATTTGTGAAAGCTATAGGAAATAATATTATTAGTAGATATTTGATTAGATAATTAGAATTCATAAATCTCTTGAATATTAATAGAACTTGATTTATGAAAGGGTAGAGTAAACTTGTGATTTCACTTAATATATAGTCTTTTAAACCCCCTTAAAATGTATTGATGTCTAAATTTCTGTAAGTATCTATTATAGATTTATTATCTATTAGTATACTTTCATGTATTGATGTCCAGCACCAAGAGTATTACTTTAATAATTGTAGATTTAGAATATAAGTCAATATTAGGGGAAACCAATGCCTCCCTCCTCCCAACTTTTGATGTGCTAGTCTAAGGAGATTTGTGCTTTTTTTTGGGATAACATAACAACTTTAGTAAAATAGAGTTTATCCTTTGAAAAGCTTTTTTAGAAGGAGGAAAAATGAATGACTGACTAAAGAATAAGACTTTTGTTAAGATTATCATTTTGATCAAGTCTGTCCTCAAATAATTTATTCCAATTGGCTGTTAATTTGGATATTGTATCAGTTTGGTGGTTAACTAAAACTGATGTTTTTATTATTAGTCTCAATAGTAATTCCTTAGTATTTTAACTGTAAATTGCCCCAACCAAATTTTTGTAACAGTTTAAATTAGTGGTTAGCCCTTTGTTTATAAGCAAGGTTTTTGTTTTATTGTGACTAAATTTCAGACCTGAAATATTTTCAAAATAGTTCATAGAGCTAACTATATGATCCAATAAGAATTCAGAAAATTACCACTAATGTGCAGAATGTCACCAGCAAAAAGTTGCATTTTAGAAGAAAATTTTTCATTTATTTTAAACCCTTTAATGTTTATGTTAGATGTTATATTGTTAACAAACAGCTCTATAATTAGTGCAATTAGCAAAGGGGATAAAGGGCATCCCTGTTTGCTACATTGTAAGATATCAAAGGGGCTAAGTATAAAGGAGCCTATTCTGACAAAACAAACTGAGTTATCATAAAGCTTTTTAATTAACTTTATGAAATGAGTGGAGAGGTTATATTTATTTAGTACTCTGAACAAGTATGACTAATTCACAGAGTCAAACGCTTTATCCATATCTAAGCTTATTGTGTATAACTCTTTTTTATTTTTGTTTGCCATATAAATCAAGGAAAAGACTCTTATTATATTATCTTGAACTTTTCTATTAAGTATACACCCACCCTCATCTTCATTTACTAAACCAATGAGCATTTGATTTAATCTTTCTCCTAACAGAGACATGAAACTCTTGCAGTCTACATTTAAAATTATATATATACTTATATATACTGCAAACTTACATCTATTACTTCTGCACAAACGCTATCTCATACCAATTTCTCTTCCATATTCTCTAGCCTGTATGCAACTGACAGACTCCTATATACCAAAGTAAAAATCCTTCCCACACAAGATGACACCAATACAAATTTGGCTTTATATTGTCAATATAAAACAAAAAGGAAGCAACAAACCATTATCCTCCCACATACATATTCCAACCTACCCCAATGCAGAGTCCTAACTCCCTTAAATCACTAAACTTCACAACCTTTAACTTCCAAAGTTAACTAGTTTTAACTTAACCAAAACAAAATCACAAATTTCCATGCCTGGATAGCACACAACCAAACTGATATTATAGCCACTACTGAGACATCGTTAAAAAGCTACATTAAAGATGCCAAATTTCCACCCCCAGGATTTGCTTATCTAAGAGCCAATGGACCCCATAAAAAAGGTGGAGTTGTCGCACTGATATACCCAAACACCTTTAATATAGTCCCATATATTTTTATCCCTCAGTTTTCCATAACCGAAATATGAATAGCCTTCCTAAAAATAATAACTGCAAGAGCCTCTGTATTGTAGTCCTGTATATCCCTCCAGGCAACAACATTCCTGTATTAGAAGAAATCATAGCTTGGACAACAAACAATATAAAAAATGAAACAATCATTTTGGCAGATGTAAATATTAACTGGCTAGATATCTCACACCACCATCCTTCCACCAGCATCAACTTATACAACTTTACTCAGCTAATCAATAATATAACTAGTCCTAATAAAAACAGTGACAGTGGTTCAATCTTGGACTGGATTATGTTCTCCGACACTAACAGAATCTCCTCCACAGGAGCACTCCCCAGTAGTATTAGTGACCACCTACCCCCGTTATAATAAGTAAAACTACCCCAATGCTATGTAAACACCAGTATAAGCAAACTAGAGATCTATCCCACTTCTGCCTTACCACCCTTTATGAAACTCTACAATGACTCAATTGTGATTCTCTAAAAATCCTTCCCCTTGATGAAGTTGTTGAGTTCTTCATCTCTGCGTTTCTCAAGATCCTAAACAATCTAGCTCCTCTTTGACAAAAGAGAGTGAAAACTAATCATGCCAACTGGCTTACTACACCCATTAAACAACTCATGACTGCTAGGGACAAAGCATGGAATTTATGGCAAAGAAACAAAAACCCCTTTGACTTCACACAATATAAATAACTCTGAAATCAAGTAAAATGTCTAGTCATCAAAAACAAAAAAAAATTGTTAACTTAATCTACAAAATGATAATAAGCATAACCCCCAAAAGATCTGGAGTGCCATCAACTCCTTACTAAACCCAGGATCTAATAATAATCCATGTCCAACTCCAGATAAAACACCCACCAAAATAGCCTGTTTAATTCATATTTCATAAATACCATAGCTAATCTCACTGCCAACGTTCCACAAACAAACATATCTCCTACAAATACAACTCAAAATACCTATATTTCCCCTTTACCCAGATTTTCTCACTCACCTATATCTACTGCTACTATAAAAAAAACTATTTTAAAAAAACTACTTCTTAAACTCAGACCTGGCACCAATGCCCCTGACAACCTACCTTCTTAATTTCTACAAATATCACCTAACTCTATTGCTTATCCCATCACTATACTTCTTAACAGATCTATCCAGGAGTCCTATGTAACTACAATTTGGAAAAAAGCATACATTCTCCCTCTTCATAAAAAAGGAAACAGCACAGATATTTCCAACTTTCAGCCTATTGCCATCCTCTCACCCATTTCTAAGATCCTGGAAAAATACATTCATATACAACTTCTTAATTATCTACTACACAACCAAATCCTTTATCCCACTCAACATGGGTTTAGACCAGGTCACAGTACTAACCACAGCTCATTTGTCCTTCATGGACACAGACAACTATGCCTGAGATGCTGGAAAAATAGTCTATTCACTCTTTCTTGACCTTTCTAAGGCCTTCAATATGGTCTCCACCCTCTTCCTCTCATTAAACTCTCAAAATAGACATCGCTCCCTCTACCCTACATTGGTTCTCAAACATCCTCACAGATAGGCAACAATCAACTAAGTAGCAACATTATTTCTCCCCATACCTTAACACAACCACAGGTGTGCGTCAGGAAACAAGATCGGCCCTTCACGAACCCAAACTGCATGGGGTCCAGTGATTGAAGTTTGCCAATGTCTTTGTTTATAAGTTTCAGGATAATACGTTCCATGGCCTTGCAGATCAGGCTCATCCAACTGTTGGGGCAGTTGTTCCCGGGATCCAAGGTGGATCCCCCCTTGTGGAGTGGGATATCTGTAGTTGTGCGCCACTCAGTGGGCACAAAGCCTGAGGTGAGGCTATGATTAAATATGACACTTAGGTGAGGTGCCAATTAATTTTGTAGTTCATGTAGTACTCAGCCTGGGATGTCGTCTGGTCCCATGGATGCTGTATTCTTAGCTTTGGACAGTGCATTTTTAAACTGTGTGGCCATTATTACCAGAATTTGGCAGTCTTTCTGTATTGAGATGGGCCCTTTAGGGGGTGAGAGGGGGGTAAAGTTTGCCCTGAATCGAACTGCCAGGATATTGGTATATTTAATGCCATTCTGTTGTAGCTCAGAGCAGATCTGAGCATTGCCATTTAGATTCCTGACATAGCTATAGAATACCTTGTGGTTGTCTTTGGAATCTTTGGCAATTTTATTTTCGTAACTAGCTTTGGAGGATTTTATGAGGGATCGCAGCTTCTTATTGAGGCTGGTAAGGGATTTTTTGGATCCTGGGATTTTCCTCTTTTCTGCAACAGTTTCTTCCTTTTGTTGTAAAGTTTGTTTATGGTAAGGGACCAACAGATTGGATTCCTTATTTTGGAGGAGAGCGTATTGGTTCTATTGGAGATGGCATGATTCATGCACGAGTGGATGTGCTCTTACAGTGCCTTAGTGTAGGATTCAGCAGTCGAACTTTCAGTTCTCATCTGCATGGGTGTCATAAAGTTTGTCACATATGAAATAACCAGCTGTATTGATGCAGTATCAAGGACTGATTGGATAATAACACCCAGCTTGCAGTCACTGGTGAACTTATATAGCCACTAATCTAGGTTTATAGCTTGGAGGATGGAGAAGTATATGCCAAAAAGGAGGGTTTCTACTGCTAAGCTTTGATATACACTGCTGGTTGCCTTCTTACGTTTTGAGGAGAAACTTGCTACTTTAACTATGTAGGTTCTATCTTTCAGCCAGTTTGCTACCCACCTTATCATGCAGTTGTTTATATTTAGGTCTTTTAGCTTTTTTACAATATCAGTATGGATGATGGCATCAAATGACTTGGCAAAATCCAAGATAGGCTGTGTGGACTGAATGACCACAGTGCTTTACTTCTGTGACTTCTTGAAGATGTTTATTAAATTAAGTAGACATGACCTCCCTTTGACAAAAAAAAAAAATACTGTATTAGATTTTTGGCATCATAGATTTACTGAAAAGGCTTACTTAGATTCTGCCACAGCTTGCTTTGAGGGAAAGGTTAGTTTGTTTTTGCTTTCTTGTATTTTGCATTGCTTCTTTGACTTCTTCTGTTTTGTATACTGTGATTTATTTTCTTTGCACAGTGTTTTACTTATATTATGATTTTAATTGCATATTTAAACTAGAAAAGAGACCACAGTTGTAACTCTTGTGAGGCCCAAAGAAATTGCATTTTGTACCACCCTCCCTCCCTGTCACTGTTATGTTTTTAAACTCAACTATCTTTCTGGTTACCTGCCCTTATGTTAATTTGACTGCATATTTCCTTCTCTCGCCTCTTTTATTTCCTATTGTATGTATGTAAGTACAAAATTATAATTTTGTGAAATCATTCCCCTAGTTAAATTTATTGGCCATCCCACAGTATTGCATAAAGCCAACAAAGTGCCTACCCCTTCCAGTCTATCTTGCGCTTTTAAAGTTAGTGGCTCCCCACTTAGATAGCTAGAGCTTAAGTTACCCCCTCTCTCATATCTAACTGCTTAGTGCACACTAAACCTCTTAGGATATTCATTTTTTCCATCTTACATTTAAGATATGCAATATCTAGTCCAAGAACACCAATTATAGTGGAGCTCACATTCCACCTATCAGTAGTCATTTTTGGGATTAGTGCTTCTGTTTTGCTTCTGGTGAGAGAAAGAGTATAGGGACATTATTTTCTGGAGACTGCTGTTCACCAGACAGCTTAATACATGTTTCACGGGTGCCAGCTTGGAATTTGTGCTTATATTTTGCTCCTGGAGAGAGGAGCAGAGTGCATTGATTCCTGACTATTTCTGATTGAGCAGTGAGTGTCTCTGTCGAACCTTCCTGACTGGCCTGGTTACTTTTCAAGGCACCTACCTGGAAAAGGCTACAAAAATTCTACAGACCTTTGTATCATCTGGGACAATGATGCAAGGGGCTTCAAGAAATAATGTCCTTATGTTCGTTCTCTCATCAAGAGCAAAACAGTAGCACTAATCCAAAGATGACTACTTACAGGCAGAATGTGAACTCTCTGATAATTGGTGGTCTTGAATTAGATGTTGCAGATTTTAAATATCATCAGACCTATCATTGAGTACAACCCGCCCCTTTGGTATTTATCTAACCGGGCATATCCAACAAATGGAATGTCCACAGAGGTTCCTTACTAAAAGAATACAGGGTGTAAGTAAAATGTCTTACACAGACTGCCTCAAGGCTGTATCCCTGTATTCTGTCTCCTACAGGCTGTTGAGGGGAGATCTATGCCTGGCTTACAGGACATTGAAGAGCACACTCAGATGGCCCTACTGCATATCCACAAAACAAACCGCACCAGAATTATCTGTTCTAAAGACTTAAACCTAGCCTGTGATATAAATAGGACCTGCTGGAAAGACAGGTATGTATCACAGAGACTACCCCCTGTCCATGTGAAGCAGAGTTCCTCCCTAACCCAATTCAAGTGCAAGTTGGATAATTGGATGGGGGACAGGAAATTCATCCCTGCCTTGGCATCTATGTCTCTAATAGACACATGCAATCTATAAACGGTTCATCTCCCAGACTGAGGACAGCACACCAGTAGTGCAAGACCATAAAGCTTTCCACAACAATTAGACCAGCTACTGCACAGACAGGGACTAAAGATGGACATACTTCAATTTACCAAAGTAAATATGCCCCAAGGCTGGTCAAACAAGACAATACACTTGAGGTTCTTCATATTCAAATCACTGTAGGCAAAATCCAATACAATTTCCTTGCAAGCTATAGGTTCCACTGTATGACCCAGGAAACCCATACCATGTATTTAAACTTATTGGAAACACTCACCATGTAACTCAATACCATATTCATGGATGACTTTAATTACCCCAATATTAACTGGGAATCATATACAATCAAACATACAGGTACATAGATTCCTGGATTTATTAAACGCATACTCCCTAGACCAGATTGTCACTACACTGACTAGGGGTGCAGACATACTGGATCTGGTCCTCACTAATATGAGAGAGTGCTGTACACCCCTAGTGTAATGTCTTCTCTGGTATGGTCAAACCGCAAAATGGTCATCTTTGAAATAAAAATAAAACCTGAAACCCCCAGGTTAACTTCCCACTAATATTAACTGATAACCTGGCAACATTTCAAGTCCCCATAAACCCTGAGAACACTGCTGCCTATGCAGAACTGTTCAAAGAAACCCTATACAAGCATGTTAATAGCTGCATAGAGGCAGCTGTACCCACTAGGAAGAATTACAGAATTAAATAATAAAACAAGCCACCCTAGTGGAATTACAGCATCAGTAGGTTGCATAACAGAAGGAAGAAAATCGATGCAAACATTAGGAGGTGTATTACCCACCAGGATAAAAACACTCTCTTCAAACTAAACAAACAACTCAGAGGACAAATAAACTCTACCAAAGCCAAATCTGAGGTTAATATGTCCACCCCGGCCAAGGACAACCACAAGGTATTCTTTAGCTATGTCTGCAACCTCAAAGGCAATACACAATTGTTTACAGAGCTAATTGTTAATGGAGCCACCTATACTGAACCAGAAGATATAGGAAACCTACTGGCCAACAAATTCAGCTCCTACTTTACCCCTCTCTCCCCCTCAACCTTCTTTCAGGAAATACCATGAACTATAACTCCTCCTACATCACTAGGGAACAGGTCTTTAATGCTCTCTCTAAGGCCAAGAACACAGAATCAATGGGGGAAGACTGCATCCCAGGATGCGTTCTAAATAGCATGAAACATAACTATCAGGCCTTCTGGAACTGCTATTTAACTGTAGCCTCCAAACAGGATTCATTCCTCATGAAGGGAGAACAGCAACAGTAATCCCTCTGCACAAAAGCGGGCCATCTACAGACCTTGGAAAATACAAGCACATAAGTCTCACTAGTCTTATATGCAAAGCCATGGAAACAGTTGCCAAGTAAATGATCAATAATGACATAGAAAACCTCCAGATACTTGACCCCAACTCAATTTAGTTTCATCAAGGGTCGATCATGTCTACTAAACCTGGTGGACTTCTCTGAGAAGATCACCAAAGCAATGGATGAGGACATAACAGTTCACACTGCCTACCTTGACCTGGCCAAGGCATTTCACACAATGTCCCACTCAGGCATTGTTGACAAACTCAAGAGTTTAGGTATAAACCCTTATGTCACCCGGTCGATAGCCAGCTGGCTCACAGACAGGACCCAGGAAATTAGAACTGAGAGTCCACCTTTACAAAGAGGCCAATCAGAAGCAGACTCCCTTACAAATCAGTCCTATGACAACTCCTTTATAGCATTTACTTCTCTGAAATCAAAGCCAATGGCAATGGCCTCTGGCTGACTAAATTTGCAGATGATTGCAAATTAGGAGCAGTCATAGAATCCCCCACTGACACAAATGTTCTTCAGGAAAGGCTGACATAGACAAATAACTGGTATCAGAGCCATGGGCATTAACTAAATACTATGAAATGCATAATAATACCCTTCATGAAGTCTTTGATCCTTGGTAACTATCATATTGACAACACAAGAGTCGACATAGTAGTCAGGGACTTCAGAACACACGCACAACAGTAATCTAGCCTTTGACCATCATGAGTCTACAGTAGTGAGAAAATCATTCTATGCTATGCATCTTACAAACAAGGGTATGGTATAGGTCCAAGGAAGTCATTGTTCCACTGTATTTGTCATTCATCAAACCTATCATTAAGTACAATGCCTTTGGTATGTACCTGACCAGGCACATCTAACAACTGGAATGTCCACAGAGGTTCCTCACTAAAAGAATACAGGGTATAAGTAGCATGTCTTAAGCAGACTGCCTCAAGGCTCTATACCTGTACTCTGTCTCCTATAGGCTGTTGAGCAGATATTTATACCTGGCGCGCAAGACATTGTCAGACCCCCCACTCTGATGGACCTCCTGCATTTCCACAAAACAAACAGCACCAGAATTACCCATAATAAAGACTTAAGCTTTGCCTGTGATATAAATAGGATCTGATGAAGTGGCAGGTATGTATCCCAGAGACTATCTGGAACAGACTCCCCATGCATGTGAAGCAGACTTCCTCCCTAACCCAATTTAAATGTAACTTGAACAACTGGATGGGGGACAGGATGTTCATCCCTTGTTTGGTACATATGTCTCTAATGGACACAGGCAGCAGGAAAATGCTTCATTTTCCAGGTCTCTGCATGTAGATGTTTCACCTTCCAAGCCCCTACTTACACTTATCAAGGGTATGAACATTTGCCAGGGATTTGGAATGCATGGCAATGCTTAAAAAGGCCCGTGTGGTAGTAGCCTAGTAAACACCTAGGGACCTGTGATGTCAGATATAATGCATTCCATGGCTTTTTGATTAGATCAGTTAGGCTGATCGGCCTCTGTCTCCTGGAGTCTCTGGTAGCGCATCCCCCTATGACGGCGGATCACAGCAGTTCTCCATACTTGAGCAAAACACCATCTGGCTAGGTTAAACTTAAACAAGTTCAGGAGAAATTCCATGAGGGAATGCTGGGCAATATTAGGCATCCTGTGAAATTGCTAAAACCCATGTAAATAGGAAATCTTCATAATATTGAACATTTTTTATGCCACCAGAAGTGATCAAAAATCATTTCTTCACTTCTGCAGGAGTTACTTGTTGTGTGAGATTGACAACAGTGGAAAAAAAGAAGTTATGTTCTTACCATAACGTTCCATGTGAGTTGTTCATCTCCCCTTTGTTCTTTACACGTGGGTTCAGAGCCGATCCATCGGCTCTGAGTCGGCAGCTTTCCAAGCTCAAGATCTTTGAGTAGCTCGAGGCACCGTCCCTATCCCATGATGCTCTCCTACCAACCCCAGATCTAGTTTGCTGAACCAGCAAGAAAAAAACACACTAAGCAACCAAATTACAACATGTATATAGTACATAACTATTTACAATAGCTAAACAATAATCTGACTGAAAAGAAGGACACTAGCAAGACCAACCAGACCACCAGTCATACTCGTTCTTCCATAACCTACAGGGGGAAGGGGGGAGGGAGTATAAGAACAAACACGAGATGAACAACTCACATGGAATGTTATGGTAAGAACATAACTTCTTTATGTGAAGTTATTCAATCTCACCGTTTGTTCTTTACACGTGGGTAGCATCCCAAGCACCCTAATCCTGGGCAGCTCACGGGAGTACATTCCTGAGAACAGTGGAACCAAAGGAAGCCCTGTCCCTGGAGGTCTTGTTCACTTTGTAATGAGTGCTAAACATATGAGGTGTGGACCAAGTAACAGCTGCACAAATGGTGTCCAAAGGTAGATGGGCTGCATGGGCTAAAGACGTAGAAACAGCCCTGGTAGAATGAGCTTTCACCTCATGTTCTAAAGGTTGTTTAGCTGAAGAATATACACATTTTATACAATCAGAAATCCATTTGGATAATGTAACTTTGGATACTGAAAAACCTTTCTTATTGTCTGCATAGGAAACAAATAGTTGATCATATTTCCTAAATTTTTTTGTTCTGTCCAAATTAAACCTAAATTGTCTGTGAACATCAAGCTTATGTAACATGTACTCCAATCTGTTAGCATGTCTGAAAAAAGTAGGAAGGTCAATAGACTGGTTCAAGTTTGCCTCGGAGCAGAACTTAGGAAGAAAGGTTGGATTTGTTCTTAAAGATACTCTGTTGGGGTAAAAGATTAGATATGGAGGCCTGATGGAAAGTGCTTGTAGTTCAGAAACTCTACGAGCCAAAGTAATAGCCACTAAGAAAATTGTCTTCCAAGAAAGGAACTTCAAAGGACAAGATGATGCAGGCTCAAAAGGGGGAGGAATGAGTTGAGATAGTACCAAATTCAGATTCCAGGGAGTAACAGGATGTCTGATAGGTGGCCTAAGGTCATGAGTCCCTTTCAAAAAGGCTTTACATAATCTGTGGGACATAATGTTAGAACCACTGCATCCCACATGGAATTTAAATATGGCAGCCAATTGAACCCTTATAGTAGAAGCTGCAGCACCATCGTGAAAGAGCGAAGTCAAGAATTCCAGAATACTATGAATAGGGGTGACATAGGGATCAATACCATGCTGAGAAGCCCAATGAACAAATCGCCTCCATTTGCTGTTATAAAGTTTCCTGGTGGAGACTTTGTGAGAGGAAACTAAAATATGTTGAACCGCTGGAGGCAAATCATGTGACCTGGCTAGGTTGGGAAGTGGAGAAGCCAAGCTGTCAGTTTGAGGGAGACAAGAGAGGGATGAAGAACTCCTGACGAATGAGTCAGAAGGTCTGGCACTGGGTCCAGAACCCAAGGTTCTTCCACTTGCTATTGCTGTAGGAAGGGGAACCATATCTGCCGAGGCCAAAACGGGGCTATTAGAATAACAGTCCTTCCCAGGCTTTTGGCTTTCTGTAAGAATCTGGGGATCAGAGAGATTGGAGGGAAGGCATAAAGGAGCCCTGAGGGCTAATAGTGTACGAGTGAGTCCCTTGGGCTGTCCCCCAGTGGAGGGTACAGGGCAAAGAAGCTTCTGCATTTGGCATTCATCGGGGATGCAAAAAGGTCGCAGCAAGGCTGGCTGCATCTGCAGAATATCCTTTCCACCACTCATTCTTTGAGGGACCACTCGTGAGGCAACAGAATGGCTCTGCTCAGTTTGTCTGCTATCACGTTGGATGACCCGGGTATCTGCGTTGCTATCAGAAAACTCCTGGTGGACACAGCCCACTGCCAAACTCTCAGGGCCTCTCAGCATAAGGGGTAAGACTTGGTACCCCCTTGCTTGTTGATGTACCAGACTACCGACATGTTGTCTGTCTGTATTGCAATTGTTTCTTGAGGTAGAGAGTCCTGAAAGTGTTGCAATGCTAGAAACACTGCTCTCAACTCTAGGACATTGATGTGCAAATGAGATTGCATGTCTGACCAAGTGCCTTGGACAGTTCTTCCCTGGTAAACAGCCCCCCACCCTATCAGGGAAGCATCTGTGATCATTGTGGCTGTGGGAGGGGGAAGTATGAATGGGTGACCTTTAGTAACTTGGTGGCTGTTCAACCACCAAAGAAGGTCCTTTTTACAAGCATTTGTCAGAAGACTCTTGTGTGACATTGGAAGCTGCTGATAAGACCACTGTGTGAATAGTAACCGCTGGAGTATCCTCATGTGCATTCGTCCCAGAGGAACCGCAATGAGTGTCGCTGACATGGTACCTAACAGCTTCAGAACCTGGTATGCCGGAACTCTCCTTTCCGCTAACAAATGGGACACTTGACTTTGTAAAGATATTACTCTTTCTTGAGGCAATCTGACCAGGGAGGTGATGGTGTCTAGATCTGCTCCTATAAAGGAAATATGCTGCGACATCAATAAAGCAGATTTTTCAAAATTTAAGGTTATGCCCAACCTGGAACACAGGTTGATAGTGTAATCTCTGGAGTGAATTAATTGATGCCTGGAGGTGGTGGTCAGGAGCCAGTCGTCCAGATATGGAAACACCCAGAATCCTAAATGTCTTAGGTGAGCCATGACCACTGCCATACATTTGGTGAACACTCTGGGGGCTGTGGTGAGACCAAAGGGCAGAGCTCAGAATTGATAGTGACTGGCCCCCAGCCGGAAATGCAAGTGATCTCTGGATAGCCTGGCTGTTTTGATGTGGTAATACACATCCTTGAGATCTATAGAGCACATCCAATCGCCCGTTTCGAGAAACAGAAGTATCAGTTGAAGCGTGACCATCTGGAACTTTTCTTTTTTGACAAAGGTGTTTAGTTTGCTGAGGTGTAAGATGGGCCTCCAGTCCCCTGTTTTCTTTGGAACTAAAAAGAACCTGGAGTAAGTTCCGGATCCTATCTGGTCTGCCAGGACTGGCTGGATGACTCTTTTTTCTAGTAGCCTTTGAATTTCTATGGCTGCTAGATTTTGCAGACTGGGTGGAAGATCTGAGATTCTTGTACGAATGGAAGGGGATTCTGAAAAGGGAATGATGTAACCTCTGGAAACTGCTTTTTATCCAAGAATCTGATGTAATTCCTAGCCAGGAATCTGGGTATAAAGCTAAGTGACCCCTGACTGTCTCCGGAGCAGGACAGTCAGGCTTCCTCTCAGGAGCATTGATAGGGCTTGCCAAGGAACTGCTCCCTGTCACCCTGGTTCTGTGGACCCCTCTGCCACCTGGGCGGCATCTACCATTATACCTCCTCCTCTGTCCCTGGAGGGGGGTTCACTATGTGTGCTCTGGAAAGCTCCTTGGGACTTTTGGAACCACATTTTTCCACCTTTCTGCCCTTTGGGGTATGGTCTAGTGGGGGTGGAAAAACGGACTCCTACGGCAGATAGAGTGTTTCCTTGCTGCTCACACCTAGTGAGTGTCTCCTTGACTTTAGGCCCAAACAAGGAAGAGCCATCGAATGGGGTATTAACAAAGGAAGACTTGAATGCTTCCGCAAAGGAGCTTAAGCACATCCAGGATTGTCTCCACAGAGCTAACGCTGAACCTGCTGCCTGGCTCAATCCATCAGCTGCATAAGAAATGAGCCGCATGGACGAGTTCACAATAGAATTAAGGGTGTAAAGTTGTGCCGTCACTTTCTCAGAAACAGCATCATCTGTTTTGCCCTGTAGAGTATCTCCAAGCTCTTTGAGGAGATCTCATTGAAGACGGGTAAAGTGGGTCAAATAGTTAAGCAATCTCATTGCAAATGTCGCAGAACTAAAGATGCATTTCCCGTATCTGTCCATCATCCTAGAGTCTTTATTAGTAGGATGAACAGAAAAAGAGGTTTCTGACATCTCTTTCTTGGTGGCCACCGCCACCACCATGGCATCAACGAGGACTCCCTTCATAAGAAATTACCTGTCTTGAGGGGAGGTGATATTTGTTGGGCCTCCGAGGGACCTGTTCCATGGAATCAGGAGACACCCACGCCCTTCGAGCAACCAAGTCCATTAATTCGTCTAAGGGCGGAGTAACCCAGGAGGTGGAAATTTAAGACCCAAAGGCCTTCAGGAGCACTGACTTATCCTCAGTAGGGGTAAGAGACTGCCAGTCACCCCTCTGCCTTAATATTTCCAGGATGTCTGCAAATGAGACATCCTTAGAGGAGGACCGTGGGGACCCTTCTGATTCCTCTAAGTCAGTGTCTGATGTTAAGGATATGCCTCCTCTTGCACAGTCTCTTTCTAGGGACTTCATCAGTGGGGGCATCTGGTGAAGTCTCAGTCAAGCAGGGGTCACCCAATGGGGTTTCTTGAGGCTCTGGGTCACAATGCTTGGTAGGGACCTGCGGTATAGGGACAGAACGCAGCCCTTTAGGGGAGGAAGAGGAAAGATCCAAAGAGGTAAGGGTCTTTGCAGACATGGCCCTCCTCATGGCATTGAAGGCACCGGTTTCCCGACCCAAGGAGTCTGCCGGTTCCAAAGAAGATGGCAACCACCCAGGGGCCGAGACCACGAGCTCCAAAACAGAGGATGGAGCCGAGCTAATCTGCGCAGAAGCCCCAAGAGGGAGAGTCAGAACCAAAGCATCGGTTCAACTCTGTCCCCCAGAACCAGCGAGAGAGTGTCAGCTCCGAGACTCTTCGATCAGAACCGAAAAAGTCAAGGTCAACGGGGCCAAGGGCACTAGAACAGGCCTTGGCTCTGAGGGTTCCACCACTATCAGATCCTTTCTTTCCAGCTCTGAAGGCTCAACTGGCCTTAGAGAAGGAGCAGAAATCATGGTGGGGGGGGGGGTCGTCGGCTTCAAAGTCAGTTGGGTCAAAGCTGAAAGCAATTTGGCCAGGGCTGGGTGCATCAAAAGCCTCTGCACCATGTGGTCCACATCAATGTCGGAAAGGGTACCGGAAGAACAGGTCGAAGGAGCCGAAGAAGCCACTGACTTAAGGATCGGGAACTTTAAAACTTCCGACACCAGCTCCAACACTATGATTTGGCTCCGAGGTAAGATTTTGGTGCACGGCTCCGAAGGCTGCGGAGCCGGTGACTGAGTCTTCCCAGAAGACTTGTGCTCTGATGACACCTTAGAAGACTTCGACCCCTTTGAGGGCTTGGAAGTCTGGTCAGTCTTGTCTAATGCTTCTTGAAAGTCTGTCTTCAACAGCCCTCTATCCACCAATTTCCTTCGCCTTTCTAATAAAACCCTGCCACTGAAGGAATGGCAGATAGAACAATCCTCTTGCAAATGTAGTGGACCCAAGCAGTACACACAAGAAACATGGTTATCAGTGATGGACATCTTCTGTCCACAGTCACACCTCTTAAATCCTGATTTTTGTTTCTCAGACATGATATCAAAGAAAACACACAAATATCAGATCCTTGATAAAAGATAATGTCAATAAAGTAAAAAAAACACTAAGAACTCCTAGAAAGTTCAGATCCCTGAACTGCAATTGACTGCAAGAATTATTTTATAAAGTCTTGACACAAAAACATTCAGATACAACAATCTATGCACCTATGAACAAGGAGGGGATAGGGAATTAAATTTGACAGAGCCCTGTCAAGTAAAACGCAACTAAAGAAAGTAACCGCTCCGAATTAGAAAGACAAAAAAATAATATACAGTTAACTCACTGAACAACAATTACGAGAAATATGAAAAGTCTCACAAATATCAGATCCCTGATAGCTAAATAAGTAATTATATATTCTTCTAAGAAGAAAAAAAGGTTACTGGCCTGAGCTTCCTCCGAAGATCGTGTGATCCGTTGCAGCAGCAAACTAGATCTGGGATTGGTAGGAGAGCAACATGGGATAAGGACTGTGCCTCGAGCTACTCAAATATCTTGAGCTTGGAAAGCGGCCAACTTGAAGCCAATGGATCGGCTCCGAACCCACATGTAAAGAACAAACGGCGAGATTGAACAACTTCACATCAAAGAATTTGCCCTTTCCTCACTTTATTGCAATCTTGCAGCTAGTATATATATGATTAGCAGGATGTGGATTGTGCTGTGGTGGTGGGGGCTTGTCGCTTGCAAAAAATGAGTTTTGTGGGAGGGATTGTGTGTGGGTGTGTTTGTGTTTCAATCCTTTTGGATCAATGTTTTTTCTTTCATTGTATTTGTACTTTGATATTTCAAACTATATCCATTCCTTGACGATATTAGTGGATGGAAAATATTCAGGGATTTGTGGACTTTTGATCACTGTAGCATGGTAAAGTTTTGACTAAATTTATCTAAAATAATATTAGTTATGTCTTTTTGGTAGTGAGTGATGCCATTTTGGATTAGTTTATAACCTTGCTGAGTGTTATTTGTTAAATTTCTGGTGATGTACTCAAGAAAGATTTATAATTATCCTTGGCTTCAGATGCTAGTTTCCATTTATATTTGGTTTGATCTTCCAGATCTTTTTGATAGAATCTTCATGTTGGGTAGATTTAGATTTGTTGCCAGAATTTGTACTTGTTTTCCTTTTGTTATAGAACTCTCCCAGACATTTTCAGAGATCACCACTCCATTTGTATCCACAGAGATCATCACTAGCCCCCTAAATCACTACTCTTTGATTCTGTAAGAAAGTTAAGAAATTTTGATAAAACCATGTTTAACAACACCCTCAAACAATGTAACTAGTAGCCCCTCAAATGCATTCCAATAGATGAAGCTGTCTCTTACTTCAGTACTTTTGTTTTACCATACTAAATCAGCAAGCTCCAGTAAGACATGCAACAGTAAATGTAAACACTATCCCCTGCCTAACTTATCAAAATAAATTACTAATGACAGATTGGGACAAAGCCTGGAAACTATATCACAAACACAAAAAACAAACATATCTAGAAACATTGCTGTCTATGAAACTGCACCAAGACACATTGTTGAAGCTAAAATTAATTTCTCCTCCACAAACCAGGCTACACATACAAAAAAAAACACCAAAAATTCTTGGCAAAACTTAAATAATTTCTTCAAACCAGGCAAAAAACTCACTCTAAAATACTTTCCAGTTGATCATAACATAGACATAGCTAATAAAATTCAGTAACAACTTCATGTCCTGTACCATCCTAAACTCCCCAAACTCCAGCTCCATACCAACTCATGTTAAAAGCAGCCCAAGCCATCACCATCAAAAAACACAATCAAAAACTGAAAACCACAACACTGATACCCAACAAGCTGCCAACAGAATATCTCAGCATCATATCTGCCTTTAGTATACGTTATCCAGAATCCATTCTTATTTATAGATCCACAATAGGAAACGATAACCCTGCCCTACGATAGGTTTTCTGCATAATTCCGCTTCACAAAGGTGGTGTATCCACTGAACCATCTAACAATTGACTCATAGCAATCCTCCCACCATTCCCCAAAGTACTCAACAAATTTATCCAGAAACAATTTCTAACCTTTCTACTTGAAAACCAGTTGGTTTTTGACTTCACCACACCACTGAAACAGCCTTGCTACATTTCTCTGATACTGTTAATCAAATCAGAAATTCAGGCCTTATCGCCTCCACTCTTTTCCTTGACATGCTAAAAGCCTTTAATACAGTTTCACATTAACTTCTCCTATATAGACTCCATCTTTGTGGTCTTGCACCTTCCACTGTTAAGTAGTTCCCCAGCTACCTTAGTAATCACATCCAGTCTGTAAACTGGATTGACTTGCACTCCATCTTCCACAAAATCACAAGTGTCCCTGAAGCTCCATACATCATTCAGTGCACAGAGGACTCTACATTCATCTGCTCAGCCACCAGTCTATCCACCTTAGAAACAATCACACAAGATGCTTTCACCTCTGTAGAAAACTGGCTGCAAAAATCTCACCTGCTTTTAACCCCCCAAAAAACAAACTAATTTTATCTCTCCCAGAAATGTAAATGAAAATACACTAATAATAATAATTTCAACATTCTCGTTCCACATGCCACCAGTCATTATTGTTGATAACAAGTTAAAGTTCAATCTTCAGTCAAAAAGGCTCACATCAAGATAGAGACTCTATATAGAGCAAAACACATTCTAAATGATCACAGTAAGAAAACAGAAGCTGCCTTCCTCCTCCTACCCTACTACAAGCCTCAACAATATTTACAAATGTACTGTCTTCCATCAAACATAAATTAGAGCAATGCAACAATACAATTAAGTAAATTTTCATACTTCCACCACTGCAAAGCCCTAACACCCTCAAGTGGCTTGAATACCCCTGTCTATCCTAATGGCACACAAGGTAGCTGTACAACTGATACTCAGAGCAGTGCAGACCACACAAACACTACAGCTGACTGTGCCCTACATGAACTCAGGCATGAACTCTCACCTCCACTAGACACCCTATTCAACCAAAGCCTGAGCACCAGCTTCATCCCAGCTGAATGGAGGACAGCCACAGTCATCCCTCTACACAAAGGTGGAGCGTCCACTGACTCAGGCATTATAGGCCCATCAGCCTAACTAGCCTGATATGCAAGGCCATGGAATGCATTATCATGGACCTTATAAACAAGGACATTGGCAACCCTCAAACACTTGACCCCACACAGTTTGGTTTTGCCAAAGGGAGATCATGCCTGTTAAACTTGGTCAGCTTCTGTGAAACAGTCACCATAGCCATGGATGAGGGGAAGACAGTGCACACTGCCTACCTTGACCTTGCCAAAGCCTTCAACACTATTCCCCACTCTGGCATAATAGATACACTCTCCCAGCTAGGCATTAACCTGTATGTTACCAGATGGGTAGCTAAATGGCTCATTGATAGAACCAACTCAGTCCAAGTAATGGAAGCCACCTCTAGTAGCAGACTGATAATGAGTGTTGTACCCCAGGGATCCGTTTCGGGGTCTCTACTGTTTGGGATATACATTTCTGAGGTGCAAGCCAAAATCAGTGGTCTGTGGCTGACCAAGTTTGCAGATGACTGCAAGCTTGGCGCTGTCTTAAATTCCCCTAGTGATGTGAACATCCTCAAAAAGGGCCTTACCCAAACAAATGACTGGTGCCAGAAGCATGGCCTCAAACTGAATGCCAAGAAATGCATCATTATCTCCTTTGGGGAAAATGTCATCCCCACTAATTATCACATTAATAACAATGTACTAAGCATGCAATCAGTTATTATGGACTTGGGCACCCAGGTTGATAGCAACCTGACTTTTGACCACCATGTTGCCTCCATTGTATGGAAGGCTTTCTATATGGCCCACCTCATAAATAAGGGTATTTCATCCAGGAACAAGGAAGTCATAGTATCCCTGTACTCCTCCCTTATCAGACTCATTATCAAGTACAGTGCCCCCTTTGGCTTGTACCTTGCCAAGCACATGCAGCAGTTGGAGAGACCACAGAGGTTCCTGACCAGGATAATCCAGGGTCTCAAACACCTATCCTATACAGATAGGCTAAAATCCCTGTCCCTCTACTCATTCTCATACAGACTGCTCAGAGGTGACCTGTGTCTGGCATACAAGGCCATTTCAGACCCAGCCTTGATGGAGTTGCTGCATATCCATAAGAGAAACTCCACTCATGCAACCCACATGCAAGGCCTTAACCTGGTTTGTGACATTAATAGAACTTGGTGGGATAGATTTGTGTCCCAAAGACTCCCCCATCTGTGGAATAGACTCCCTCTCCATGTCAAGCAGAGTACCTCCCTAGCCCTCTTTAAGAGGAACCTGGATGACTGGATGGGAAACAGAAAATATACCCCTGGGATCCCACCTGTGTCCCTTCTGGACAGAGGAACAGGTGCTGACTTTGAGGGAACATGGGTGAAATTCTTGGCTAGGCTTATAAGGGCCTTCAGGCCAATAGCCTAGTATCATCCTATGAACCTATGAACTACACCCACTTAATACATCCACTCACGCCAACCTCAGCAATTGGCTTGTGCCAAATAGAAACGTATACTCCAGTGGACTTAAACGAGTTAAATCCAACAGATCCAGTAACTCATTCAGTGACTCACTATACTCAGTCAGCATCTCTAAAGCACTGAACAGCCTTCCAAGTAATATCAAAGTCCTGAGCAATATAAAACACTTCAGAATTGCAGTCAAAGTGAAATGCAAAGCATGTAGATGTACTTTGCTCTCAGGTTGATTCCTATTTTTTCTTTCATCTTCTTTTTCCCTTTCATGCCGCTCTCCCTATTTTTCTATTCTTTGTATGTATTAACATTTCTGCTGTCACACAATCCTTCTCCAGATGTTTCTCCATATATTTATTTATTTGTTTACCAGGGTAGTTCTTTGATCAATAATGACCAATTTCAGGTTCAACCCAGGCGAAATGCAAAACTTTTCACAAATACAAATACAGAAATGTCAGCCAAATTACATGCAAAAAAGCTGTGTACTGTATATGCATAATAGTGAACAAACACAGAACAATCATTATACAATCAAGCAGGGTGTAATGTACAATATATACATTAGTTTCTAAAGTGAATCTTGAGAGAAGAGAAGAGACTTGCACAAGAATTTGGTTAGATCACATGTCCTGTGTTGCAGCAGGAGCATTTGCCTTGTATGAAGAAGTGCTTTCTGAGTTACATTCTGAATTTGGAGTAAGTGTTGATTTTCTTAATGTTGATGAAGACAGCTGGCCAAAGACTAGGTGCCTGAGAGGAGAAAGCATGTGCAGTGCTGTGAAGCTTGGTTCTAGGGGTAATGAGAACTGGTGTGACAGAGCATGTGCAGTGCTGTGGAGCTTGGTTCTAGGGGTAATGAGAACTGGTGTGACAGAGCATGTGCAGTGCTGTGGAGCTTGGTTCTATGTAATGAGAACTGGTGTGACAGAGCATGTGCAGTGCTGTGGAGCTTGGTTCTAGGGGTAATGAGAGCTGGTGTGGTTTGTGAGTAGTGGCTCAGGTTGTATGAGATTTTCTTTGTGATGTCTATCTGCAGGGAGAGTAAATATATGGAGCTGGAGTAGTTTGTTGAGTTGGGATCCTAAAAGTAGGTTAGATCTTTGTTTTATTGGTAGCCATTTGGCTTTTTCCTAGGGTGATACAGTGATGGCCACAAAAGGATAAGTTTGTAATGAATCGGCAGATGCTGTTAGAGATAGTCTGGAGTCTGGTAATGTTTATTCTTGGAGGCAGAAGCAAAACCTGGGAGTCCATATTCAAGCTGAGAAAGAATAACTCCTTTGAAAATAGTTGGTCTTGCTGCTTGAGATAAAAAAGGGAGATCTTTTTGGCCCAAAATATGAGGGAGTTTTTTTTTTTTTGGCCTTCTTTGGAAATGGAAGTTTAGTGACTGAGTAAGCCACAGTCTTAGGTATTTGAAGGTGGAGTTTGTCCCTATGGAATGGTTGTGCTGGCCAAAGACAGTTAGGCATCAAGTGCTTTGTAAATTTTCTGTGGATTTCAAAAAGCATAGTTTTGGTCTTGGTGGAGTTGGGAAGTAGTGTATGGTTTATGAGCCATCGGTGGAGCTCATGTAATTCTGACTGGAGTTGGCATTGAATGTTGGTGTGAGAGTGATCTGATTGATAAACAACCATGTCATCAACATAGAGGCTAAGTGGTAAATGGGGGAGGTCTCAAGGAAGTTTGTCAATGAATACCCTTGTAGTACACCTTTGGTAACAGGTGCAGATTCTGATTGGGAGGATGTGTCTGTCAGTAAACCAGGGAGCAGCATCCAGACTGATACCAATTTCAATTAGTTTGTTTTAGAGAAAATAGTGGTCAACAAGGTCAAATGCCTTTCCCAGGTCTATAAATATCATACCTGTAAGGAGACCACTATCAGCGTTTAGCAGGATGTTATCAGTTAGGGACCAAAGTGCTGTCATAGTACTTCATCCCAGCCAACCTCCATGTTGTTTCGAGGACAGCAGGTAGTACTGCTGGATATAGAGGGAGAGCTGGGTATAAACTATCTTTTCAAGATGTTTGCCCAGAAATGGGAGGAGGGATATTGGACAAAAGTGAGTGGTATCCTTTGGGTTGGTTTGCTTTGACAGGGGTTTAATTATAACAGTTTTCTAAATCTGTGGCATGATGTTTTGTGTGAGACATAGATTATATATAGGTTCGTAGGTAGGTACTAGGCTATCGGCCGTGGGGCCGATATAAGCCTAGCCAAAAAGGTTGCCTGGCTTTTTCCACCAAAGAAAATTATTTTCCTGTGCTCCTGTCAAGCATTGTGGGTGAGAGGAAGACATAGATGCTCTCCACAGTGATATATGAACCAGGGGTTATGTTGTCAGATCCAGGAGGGTTTCAATGGAAATATTTGCAAGTAGAATAGAGACTTCTTTGGAACATATGCATTTGAAATGAAAAAGGGAGATGAATGGTGATGGGGTGGGCAGTGCATGATCTGTGGAAGGTGTGGAGTTTATTGATTAGAGATTGCTAAATTCTTTAAAGAAATCTTCTGCAGAATGTTTTGCTGTGCCACATTGAATGGTGTTTGCAGAGAGGGTAGCATAGGAGGGTTTCTTCCAGTAAGTAAGTTAACATCTTTACAAAAGTGTTGGGGGGAATGTAAGAGGGTAGTTTGTTTCTTCGTTTGGAGATTTTGTTTGTGCCTTCTGAAGGACTTCTTGGCTAGGTTATGTAAGACTATAAAGGAGGTGCGGTTGTCAGTTGTTGGGGTATGTTTACATTTTTGCCATGCTTCATCCTTTAGAGTTACAAGATGTATGATTTCAGTGGATATACATTCACTTTTGGTGGGTTTATAAAGCCTGTTGATAAATGTCTTGGAGCTGGAGTAGAAAGTTGGTTAGGCTTACAGCTGCTGTATTATGGTTGTGTAAGGAGAGTATATGGTTCTAGTTGTGGGCTCTGAGAAAGATTCTGAAATTGTCTAGATGTGTGCTACTCTGATTTCTGAAGGCTTTTAATATTGGTGTTAGTTTTATAGGATGGTTGACAACTGTAAAGGTGACTGGGCAGTGATTGCTTAGTGATGGTGATATTACCTGCTATTAAAAGTCTTCACCTTTACATCCCTTTACCCACTAATCCACTCTCTGCTTTCACTAATACCTGAACTAAACTACTTTTCATGTCCATGTCACTAACCCTACTTAAACAAATACTGTATTATCTTCTACTTGTTATAACACAAAAGTACCAGTTTGCAAACTTATCAAAACATGTTGACCTCCGCAACATTGTGTTACTACTTTGCATTTCTTTGATTGTCCAGGATTACATGCTATCTAAACTTTGTAAAAATATTTGTACTTTCTAACAGTGTATAAATACTTCTGTTTTTGTACCTTATTAATATGTCTATATTATCAGAGCTTTTCTGCTAGGCCTCCACTGAAAATGTACACACAACTCCATTTGGACTTTCCTGGTAAACAAAAGCAAATAAATAAATAAATTATTTATACTGGTTCCCATTATATCTGGTTCTAGTAAGGGTTTCCAGGTCTCTATATTTTTTGATAGGAGTAGAACTCTGCTGCATAAGTAGCAGGTAAGGCTGCATTTGAACTAATGGTATTACAAGTAAATTTCATGGTAGCATTTGAGTAGGTTTGTCCACTTGAAGTCTTTACATTTATAATTGTTCATGGGGGGCTTGAGACTTTAAAGTAGAGAGTCACTAAACTGTGGTCAGATTTAACAAGAATTTCACTTACAATAGAATTGGTAAATATTGGGGCTATACTGGTATTTGCAAGATCTTGAATGTGTTTCTCCTTAGTGGATTTTTTAATATTTGTTGTTGAGGATAATCATTTATTAAGTCTAAGAATCTTTCAGCATACCCAGTTTTAGTTATAGGAATTTCAGAGAGTTCATTTAAAATAGAGCATGTCATGACATAAGGTAGTTTAATGGAGACTGACTTTTTCTTCATTTTGTGTGACATTGGAGTTGATATATATAATGTGTATGGAGGCTTGCCCCTCTGGAAAAAAAATGTTCGCTGAAAGTGGTTTTGGCAAACTGCTTTTGAGTTTTTGCATTTGCTGAAACTGTCTTCAATTAATTGACATGAATCCATTTAAGAATCTTTTACTGTCATCTGGGGACACTTACAGTGTCCTATACTAGACTACAAATTGATCATTTGCTTTGCTTAGGGTAAGTTGGAGTTCAATGAGCTGAGTTTGGGGGTCTCAGGGAATCTGCCTAGAGTTAATATACTTTCTGACAAATATGGAAATACCCCCACAGTTTCCCTCTGAGTTGATGGAATGGTAAGTGTAAAGTTTAGATAAGGGGACAGTACTGCATTTTGCAGTGAAACCAAGTCTCAGTGATTACACAAATATGGATATGTTCAATTTTTAAAGAGAGCCTCAAACTTGGGCATTTAAGACTTTTGGCACTGAAAAAAGCAACTTTGATAAAGTTAGAACTGGAATTAGCTATCATTTTATTAACAATGTTGGGATTTCCAATAGCTGGACTGCATCTAAGAAGGTAATATGGGAGCAGCAAGGGTTTTGACCAGTAAATGGAATCCATAGCACAAATGATGCAGACCATTCTTTATGAATCAAGTCAGTTGGTCTGTCTATCATCTCATCCCAAGTTGACAGATACCGAACCCCCCTAGAATGACATCAATTATTCAGTCAATTGCTGAAGCAAATTATCTTTTCTTGGTGTTTAGGCATAATTCTGGGTGAAGTTGAATTCCTCTCAAGGCCAAAGCCTTACCTGCACTTGACACATGCATAGTGAGATCTAGTATGTCTCTCTGAATGCCACTCACATCCACAGGGGCTACTGCAAAATAATATTCATATTTATATTTATATTCATATTTGTCTTGTATGAAGGACTAAGGAGTCCAATGTAACATCATGGATCCCGTCACCAGAGAAATAACTGCCGCTTGGTCCTTATCCAGCCTTATAAATATGTAGCCACTTTGCCTGATAATGGAATCAGTAACTACTAGGAGATTTGTACCTGTAGTCATGGATTTAAAGGCAGTAGAAAGATTACAATCTCTAGTCTGATGACTCATCACAATGTGTGATGGTGGTGATAATGTATTTTTTAGATTTCTACTGAGATGTTATTTTCCTGGTTCTAGGAGGCTTGGAAGTGACTTTTCCACAAACATAACATATATTAATTTTGTATGTTTTTGCAGGGGTATGGGAGGTAATATATGGAGCTTGTAGGCCATCTTATTTGGTGAGAGGATGTCCTCCATGTTGGGCAAATAATCACACCTCTAAAAGACTGTACCATGAATGTAAAGTAATACTTACTTGTCTGTGAGCATTTGGCAGTTCTGCACTGCCTAAGAGCACCAAGTGACAATGGAAGGGGTGCAAGTTGGTTTGTTTTCCATTTCAGCCAGGTGCATCACTCTTTGCACAGATTTTTACCTCATATTTTTGGCCCATTTTTCATAATATTGTAGTTTTTCTGTCAAATTATTAGCAACTCATTAAAGGTTAAGACAGAAAATGACAGGCATATGAGTTTCAGATTTCATACCCTTCAGAAATTTCATGATAAAGCAAAACCTGTTATTCTATCAACTTTCTAAGTTTGCAAGAGCAATATTTAAAATTGTCCTATTTCTGGGCCTTTATCCCCCCCCCCCCATTATTTATGGCTTTGTCCAGATTTCTTGTTCTAAGAAGTTGAGCGGTAACAGGTGGGTCTATATTTTATAAAATGATAAAGGCTAAAACTTAAATAGGTACTAGATTTGTTGTTAGTTGCAAAGAAAATATCTTAAATTCAAGAGGTCAGAATAACTAAAGTTCTAATTATTGCAGTAGTAAATAACAAAGCCAAAAAGAAGTTTAAGCAATAAGCAGGGCAAAAAAGACCAGTGTGAGATATCAACAAAGCCAGTACAGTGATAGCAACAGAACAGCTTAAAGTGTACTGTCACTCAGTAGTGCATTATTGCTCAGAGTACAGCTAAGGCTAATGCAGCTCAGTGCAAACATGAGTTCAGCTAAGGCTAATGCAGCACAATTCAAACATGTTTAACTTATACCAATATATTAAATGATAAAAGCTCAAATAAGCACATTGGTCAAAAGCAAAAAGCAACTCATTTTAGGTCACTTGGGGGAGGACACGGGAAAATCTCCCACTGGCTACTGCACAACCATGGTTCTCCTCAATGTGCGGCATTGTGCAACTCTGCTCAAACAAGGGAAAAGGTGAGCAATGTAGAAGAAAGTTATCCAAGTGCACAGGCAACCAACAGTCAATCGAAACTAAACCAGAAAGGCTCATCCAGACTCTGCTACACTTTGCTGTGAAGGAAAGGTTAGTTTGCTGTTATTTTTTTGTATTTCTGTATTGCCTTTCTATATTTTGAATACTGTAGTTTGTTTTATTTACCTTGTGTTTTGCTTGCATTCTGTTTTAACAGCATATTAAAACTTCAAAAGAGACCACAGCTCTCTCTGTTCTGAGTCACCTCCTACCCATTTAAGTTGTCTTGTTAAATACCACTGTCTTTCTAGTTGCCCGCCTCTTATGTTAATCTGACCATATATCTCATTTCTATCTACTTTCACTGGCTTATGTGAGTAATCACAAAACCATCACTTTTGAAATCCCACTTCAATTATTTAAATTTATTGGCCATCCTACAGTATTTCATAGTACCAAAATACAAAAGTAACCACCCCTTTCAGTCCATCTTGCTGTTTTAAAAATAGTAACTCTCCACTAAACCTTAACTTTTAAACAGGTAAAACTCAAGTTACCTACTTTCATATCTAACTTCTCTAGTGCACACTGCAGAGTGCATTCTTTTCAATCTTACCTTTAAGCATCCCTGTTACTAGCACTTTCTCTAATACCTAAAAAGATCATCTCTACTTGACTCCAAGTAGACTTTTCTCTATCTGTTAAACCTAGCACTTGCTCCTACAGTACTTATTACCTTGATACGGCACTCTTATAGATAGCAAAAAGGCAAACCCCCATTTCTCGGTCATCTCTTTTAAAGTCCTTCTAGCATGTCGAGGGATCAGTTGCTAGTGTCCTCTCCTGCTCAGCTGGTGAACCTGGGAATATTGAGGCAATGTTACAATTGCCTCATGTACACAACCCTCTCCTCCTCCCACAAAACACAAATACATGAGATGCAACTATACGGCCAAACTGGAGGCTGAGCTCTCTCAACATAGGACTGGCAAGACCAGTCAGGAGGAGAAGGTTACCACACACACTATAGACCCAGTCTCACATAGTACCATCACAACCTCAAATCATACACATAAACACACAAAGACATACTCGGCTCTGATCAAAAATCTACCAAAACAGCAGAGGCCACCAAAGCAGACACCCAAACAACCACCACCTCAGAACACAACACCTGCAACACATAGACCTCACAGTCAGAGTGTCAAACAGTCACAGCCCTTAAGGCCAAACACAATGCCAGACACACTAGTCATTGGTGACTCCATAGTCAGACACACTGACGTCCCGCTCACCAGACTGAGTAAGGAGAAGGTCACAGTAAGCTGCCTGTCGGGCGCTAGAATCCGCCACATAACGAAGCACTCAGGTCTCTCAACAGCAGGTACAAATACGACTCAGTCATTGTCCACGCTGGTGTAAATGACCTGAGACATACCTCCTTGGACTACATGGAAAGAGATACTGAGGAGCTCTCTGATTATGTAGCCCAGGCAGGTATGACCCTGACCTTGAGCAGTATCCTACCTTCACCAAGAATGATGCCTCAATACAGAGATAAGATGATCAGCTTTAACAATTGGCTTAAACTCTGGTGTCATTGAAAGGGGATCCAATGTCTGTCTGCCTGGGATGACATGCTGGACAAGCCACGCTTCGCAAGACGGCTTGCACCTGTCACCCTGGGATTCCGGATATTGGCAAAGGCTCTTGCCACCCCATAGTGCCTTTTTAGGCAAGGCTCAAATTCTAAACCTACCACCCTAGAACACAAAAAGGAAAAAACTAAGGGTAATGCTGCTCAATGCCAGAAGTCTAAATCTCAAAATGCACCTTCTCAGTATGGAGAACATCGATGTCTGTGCAGTGACAGAAACCTGGTTCAAGGCTCCTGAGAGCACCCCAGCACTATCAGGTTTTACCTCTTATCATCCCAAAATCCGGACAATACCAAGAAAGGAGGGTATCCATATTCATCAAAGACACCCACACCTCAAGACTGGTCGATGCATCGGAGACCATCCAGGTGCAATTAACCATAGGCAAGACTGCTCTGCAAATTGTAGCATGTTACAGGCCACCCTCACAAACTCAGGAACCTCACATGGCCTTTCTGAAAACACTAGAGCGGATACATGTATCACCAAACACCATCATACTAGGTGACTTCAATTACCCTAATATAGACTGGGAACACTACTCAAGCCCAAACACCTAGCCCAAAAGTTCCTGGAATTCATAAACTCAAATGCCATGGAACAACTAGTCACCATCCGCACAAGAGGAGAAAACATACTTGATCTCATCATCACGAACATGGGAGCACAATGTTCAACACGTATACCCCTCACTGGTGAGATCAGATCACAAACTAATCTCGCTGGAGGTCCTCATCCCACCCCACCTGAAATAAAAAGACCACAGTAAAGAACTTCACTTCACACTTCTAAAGACTAGTGTGGTCTCCTTTAAGGCCCCCGAGCCGGCGGAACAGTACTCGAGCCACTGAATCACTTACAAATGCCTTCTACCAGCACCTGCAGGACTGCATGGATAAGGCAATCCCAAGCAAAACAAAGACTCTTTGTACCAAAGGCAAGCATCCAGTCTGGTGGACCCCAGCCATAAACAAACTCTACAACAAAAGGAGGAAGCTACTACAAGATAGAGCAAAATCCTTAAAAGGTAAGACACCCTTGATCACTATAAGTAAAAACTAAGAGCTCTCATAAAATCATCCAAAGCAAATTTTGAGAGAAAAATAGCTAAAGACTCAAAAGACAATCATAAGGCCTTCTTTAGCTATGTTAGAAACCTGGGAGGAAACTCCCAGATATGCTCAGAACTAGTTCAAAATGATGTGAAGATTACTGATCCTACAGACATTGCCAACATACTGGCTGACAGGTTCAGTGCAAACTTCTCCCCAAAGGAGAGATGCAGCCCCCAAACATCTCGAACTGCTCTCTCCAAAGCAAAAACACAGCATCCATGGGACCTGATGGTGTCCCCAGCTGTGTGCTCCACCAACACCAACGGAATTAAACCCACAGCTAGGACAGCTGTTTAATCATAGTCTTACCTCTGGCTGCAACTGTGGTCCCACTTCACAAAGGCGGTGCCTCCACCGACCCTGGAAATTACCGGCCCATTAGCTTGACAAGCCTTATCTCAAAAGCCATGGAGAGGATCATAATGGACCTCATAAATAAAGACATAGGGAATTTGCAGACTTTGGATCCATCCCAGTTTGGCTTTGTCAAAGGCAGATCATGCCTTCTAAACTTAGTTGACTTTTTCAAAACAGTCACCAAAGCCATTGATGAGGGAAAGGCAGTCCATACAGCCTACCTCGATCTGTATCATTGAAAAACTCATCAGCTTAAATGTTAACCCATACATCACAAGATGGGTTGCAAACTGGCTGAGTGACAGAACCCACAGGGTCAGAGTTGCTGGCGCCATGTCAGACTCAAAGCCTGTCACAAGTGGTGTACCACAGGGCTCAGTCCTGGGCCCACTCTTGTTTGGCATCTACTTTTCCAAGTACAAGCAAACACAGGAGGGTTATGGCTGACAAAGTTTGCAGATGACTGCAAACTGAAAACACATCTGACACAGTGATCCTTCAGAAGGGTCTCACAGAAACAGATAACTGGTGTCAGAGCCATGGCCTTAAGTTAAATGCCAAAAATGCATAGTCATAAAAACAAGGTTACCCTAGCTACCAAATAGGTGGCAATCCACTGAGCACAGAAGAAGTTATCAGGGACCTGGGGACCCAGGTTGATAGTAGTCTGTCATTCGACACCCATGTAGCTAAAGTAGTTAGGAAGACCTTCTACATTGCCCACCTTATCATGAAGGGATTCTCATCTAGATCAAGGGAGGTCATAGTCTCCCTATACTCATCACTCATCAGACCAATGATTGAGTACAATGCCCCATTCGGAATGTATCTGACCCGACACTTGCAGCAGCTGGAGAGGAAAGTTCCTCACCAAAAGGATAAAGGGTCTCAAACATCTGTCCTATGCTGCCCGACTGAAAGAACTCCAGCTCTATTCAGTTGCTCAGAGGTGACCTTTGCCTAACATACAAGGCCATCTCAACCCCAGATTTGATGATTTTGCTGCACCTCAACAAATCTAGATCCGTCAGAGCCACAGGAGACTTAAACCTGCTGGAGGGATAGATTTATCACCCAAAGACTCCCTATGCTGTGGAATAAAATATATGTGAGGCAGAGCACCTCGCTGGCCTTGTTCAAGAGAAATCTTGACCAATGGATGGGAGATCGCAGATATACCCCAGGGATTACCTCAGTGTCACTGCTCAACAGAGGCACAGCAAAATAATGGGTATAGTTCCCCATACTAAAGGGGTAGGCTTGTAAATGCCCTCGGGCAGATAGCCTAGTATGAACCTATGAACCTATGAACCTATGAAACTCACAATGCTAGCTCATTTCCAGCAAATAATAGCTCTGAACACTGTAAATTCCCATTCTGCCATGAGGAAAATTGCTAAAGCAGTTCTAAACTTTTAAATATTGGCAGGCAGCACAAGTCTCAATATTAGCTATACTTTTAATTAAGAACTTCTCTGGTGTTGGAGGGAACAACAATGTTGTGAATGTCAGTGAATAAGTGTGTCCAAGGTGGGAAGAGTCAAGCAACTTTGTGTGAGCCTGCTCAGACAAGGGCATGTCCTTTAATAAACATGCGTTTGTATTGATGCATGTTCATATATTGAACACCTGGTAAACTTTAAATTTCTTGGCAGTGCCTAAAAAGGGAAACTTTTTAGAAAGTAGTAGCCTATAGAATATCTTATATTCCTATGCTTTCAGATTTATTCTTGCTATAGAATTCTGTAGTCCACTCTATACCAAAGCTCAGAATGAACTGATCATTTTTTGTAATTCCCCAGCCTGCAATCTTTTTATTCAATATGGCTTCTGAAATTTATACCAAAAGAGAAAGAGTGCTATTAGTTATTATAATCTTTCCTTGCATGCACTATCTAAATTCTCTAATAATTGTAAAACATTGTTAAATAAAATCTCTTGTTAAATGTAATACAATCAAGCAAATGGTATAATTTCTCCTGTATTTAATTTATCTAAAAATATTTAGTTTGCACATTATGATTTTTCAAGGAAATAAAGTGCTTTATTTAATTTATCTAAATGTATACTTTTTCTTAGCAACATAGGAACAATACTAAACAAGTGATGCCTGGCCATATACTCCTTTAAGTAGGTACACATACAACCTCTTGTCACCTTTTTCAAGCAATTAATAGTGCTTTCCTCTCAAACTGAGCATGGTTCTGTGTCTACCCATTCAATTATAAAGACATCCTTAAAGATAGTCAAAGCAGTAATTAGTGTTACTTGTATTGGTAATTATTCCATAGATTGGGAATATGTTGAGTTAGAAACATCTCTCTCTCCAGTTAGTCTTGTTTATTTCTTGGTGTAGTTATGTGTTAATTAAAATTAACTATGGTTGTGTAAATGAGCGAAATAGCTATGCAATGGACAGTGTCACTGCATCACAAAGGTTGGTCCTCCAACCTTTGCTTTAATGTGAAGTTTGCATTCCTTCTTTGTGTCAGTGTTGGTTTTTATTGTGTGCTCTGGTTTCCTGATGCACCCCATGGATATGATATGTATGAGCTCATAATCCCACTAATTGCTCATGTGGAGTGAGTATTGTGTGTGTGTGTGCACATGCGTGTGAGTCTGTATGTGTGTGCCTTGTGTGTTTGTATGTATATATGTATTTTTGCATCAAGAAAGAGACTAGCACCCCTCCAGAGCTGGTTTCTCTGTTTTGCACTGATTCATTGGTAAGATTGTTTTTCAGTCTCCTGTAATTCTGAGATAAGGTGAATAATTGGACAATAAAAATTAGAAGTGATCTTGTAGCAGTTTTGTTAGAATATCATCTGAAATTCCAATTAACTGAATACACTGTCTTCAGAGACTATTTAAATACTTTTAACGGATTGAATTTAGGTACTAAATGAATGTTTTTTAGGATCTTTGGCTGCAGACTTACTGTGACTAGAACATATGTTTATTATAACAAACTTGTATTCATTTGGATGCCAACAGAACAGGAATTTGAAAATACAGGTTTCTTTCCTTATAGATGAATACTGCAGTTTGCATTTTACTCTACCTGGTATATACTCCATTAAATTATATTTAACCTGTTAGTATTGCTATTATCAAATGCCATGCTAAATAGTGTCAGTCCTACCATTTCAGAAAATCTTCGTTCTGACATCAAACGTAAGGGCACACTAGAATGTAAGGCATTTTACTGAACCATGTGATCCTGGATGCTAGGTTCTTGTTTATACTGAACTCATTTTGGTATATGTTTCTTCATATCTCAATTAAGTTATTGTTTATGTCTTGAATGCTGCTGTATTGTTGATGAGAGTAACTTGTAAGTTTCAATGTATTTTAGTACAATTTCTCTTGTTGTAGTGCCCTTCAGATGCCAAAGTTTAGCAAGTGCTGATAGGCTGTATACAGAGCTTGCCACATTTTATATTGCTTTGTCTGATACATGCAAAACTTGTTTTAATACACAGCAAAATCCAAACTTGAAACATAGTGAGTCAGGCATTGTCATTATAAATGAGAAGCGCGGCCCACCCACTTTGTTTTTATGGTCCTTGTCTGATTTTTTTTTTCTCAGCAGGTTCTCCTATTTAGTAGCTGGTTCTCTTCACTAAAATGAAAGTTTCTAAATGTCAGCTGGCCATACGGATCCAATAAAGTGCAAAATAAACAAGAGTACTTAACATGTGCTGGCCATATGTTTTCTAAGTCTGAAGTCTTTGACAACTGCTTCTGCTTTTTTTGACAAAAGCTAACATTTGTGTTACTTCTACCTCCAGCAATGTCACACAGGCTTGTAATCTTACTACCAAGGGCTATGTATCACTATTAACTCACACCTGTTCGGGGGGGGGGGGCAGGGTTGTCTGAATGAGGAAAACGAAAGAGAGAGAGAAAACTGTTGCACAAAATATTGTAGTTTTGTGAAGTAGAATAAGTGTCTATGTTCAAATATTGATGGATGGGAATGCATTCATGACCTACTTCTGTTTCTTTTTTTCCTGCATTGTCTTCCTCTGTACTGCTGGAAATTGTTCCTTCCCAATAGACTGGAGGTAAGAACTGCATGGCTAAGTATATATGTTGTATGTTCTTGTATGTTAAAACAGGAAAATTAATGTCAAGTAATTGTTTAAATGCTTTTGCATATTATTTAGTTTTGCTATATACCACGAACAAGCTAAGTAGCGCTGTGGTTTTCTGAATCCAGCACTGCCGAAGAAGTTCATAAAGCCTGTTAGAATAGTAGAACAGTAGTATCTATGGATACATGTTTGCATATGAATCTGGTGTTTGACAGCATTTCAGATATGAGCATTTTATATTCCTAAGTCATGGTGCTGAGATTTATGTATTCCTGATCTTGTATGATAAGATGCTGATATGTCAGCTGACTTTTGCGAGCTGTAATGCATAAAGTCATGTGAATCAGGGGTGTAGCTTAAAATGTGTTAAATTAGCACAGATGTTTTTGGCGTAAGATATGTATTTTAAATATGTAATTAAATGCACAAACATGCACTCAAATTCTTTCAGCAGACGTTTCTATAAGAAGTTCTAGAAATAAAGCAAACATATTGCTTTAGATATGTGGCTCAGTGTGTATCTTTTATTTCACTTATATGCATTGTCTCATATTGTTAAACCTTATCAAACAAAGGTATGTTAGGCATATGATCCATTGTGTGTCCTTCTGCATTCACACATCTTGATAAAGAACAAAAAAAGTGTTGTGTGTTACATGTATAGGCATGCCTCTCAACTGTCCAGGTTTTTCCAAAATGTCCAGATTTTTGCTTCATATGTTTGGTCTGTTCCTTATAAAATTTGTCATTTTCAGTAATTAAATATTGACAGACTTTTGAGTTTCAGACTTCACATCCTTCAGAAAATGCATGCTAACATGAAACTTGTTATTCTAGCAACTTTCTAAGTTCATAATAGAAATATTTAAAATCTGTTCCTTTTTTTTACTTTGCCCCCTCCCCCCCAGCAATTTTGGCTTTGTCCAGATTTCTTGTGCAAAGAGGTTGAGAGGTGTGTTTATAGGTGGGAAACATTTTTGCTCTTGATCTGCCCAAACTGCTATCTTTTGAGAATCAATCTGTACACTTGCTTACTCGGTATGTAATTTGCTCAAGAATTCCGGACAAAGCCAAAAATAAAGTTGGGGGGGGGGGCAAAGGGCCAAAATCAGGGACAGATTTTAAGTTTTGCTGTTATAAATTTAGAAAGTTTCTAGAATAACAGGGTTTGTATTAGTATACATTTTTATTGGATATGGAGTCTGAAACTCAAATATCTCTCATTAGTTATTTAATGACTGCAATATTCAATAATTTCCTAGAAAGCCACAGATTAAATAATGGACACACCAAAAATACGTGGCAAAAATCTGGGCATTCTACAAAATTCTGAACAGATCCTGTCTCTAACCGTTATGTTACTAGTGTCTATTCTGCTAGCGTCTGTATTTACTGCATCTATTTTGAGGCATCTTGTAAGAAGCTTTTTGTGTGCTTGCTGTTAGCATCTACTTTGTATAAGTCTGCTGTTACTTTTCTCTTGTCAAGAATGGCTGAATGATTCAAAGTTAGAAACATAAAGGTGCAAAGATTTCAGAGATTTACTCACCACAACACTTACAGTTTATGCATTCTTGTGAATTCTTGTTGGATGCCACTGGCTTATATTCCTCATTTTAATATAAGAAACACTGTGCAGGTCTACATTATGTGATGGGTAAGTCTTGCTGGGTCTAGACTTTGCTTCCATATTTGTAAATCAGTCTTGCTAAACTAGACATACATGTTAAACCAAGTGCAGTAAGCAAGACAATAAATGAAAATATAAACAAATAAATGAATAAGAAATATTTGACACAAGAACTGCAACATTTGCTTCACTGACTTAAATGAGGTTTATGGGGCAATTAAATCATTTTATTCATTATGTACTCAAACTATCCTGACACAACTGTGATGACATATCGAGGCTCTTTCAAAGTACTGTATTGCAAATTAATATCTAGCATGAAACTGCTGTGTTTAATGACTGCAGATTAAATGGTTAAAATTGCAGGCTGCAAACCACGCTGATTTTACACTACCAACAAATTTGCCTACTAAAGTGATTTACTATCTGTTTCGTGTGGGTACTACATTTTATTTAGAAAAAATACAGCTGAGTCCTGTAGTGCTAACCTTATTTAGACATGCATTATAAAACATTAAAGCCTTTTGCTTCAAATTACTGACACAGCTATCCAACTCATTCTCAAATGCAAACTGTAAAACTAAAACAAAACAACCCACTGCTTGCTGAACTACAAGGCAATGTTTGCCCCAGCTGGATTTATTATTTGCTCAGAAGCAGATTCTATGAAACAAAGTGGGATGGAAGCACATACTTTTTTTCATAAAAAGTTTTTTCATGTTTCTGTAAGCAAAGTATTGTTTTGTTTTATGTTTAAAGTTGTAGACACTATGCAGTACTGTTTGGCTTTGCTTTTGAAATACTGAATATAAAAATTGCATATTGTGAACTAGTCTTCTTGTAACTTTTAATCAAATATTTCTGTATTTGTACACTGTATCTGATACTCTGCTATACTGTTCTATTGCTGTTTTTCTGTCAATTACTTGTTGGAGCTTTTCTCCCCAGATTTTAGCTGAAAATGGGCTCTTGGCCCAGTCGGACACTGCCCGGTAAACAAATATACATAAATAAATAAATAAATTAATTAATTGTGATTGAACTGTAGAAATCTTTACAGAGACAATATGACCATTGCAGTGCAGAAACATCATCTGTATACAAAAATGTTAGAGCAAGCACACTGAAGATGAAGAAACAGTGTATTTCTCTGTTCAATGGAAATGCATCTATGGCCTACACTCCAGTGCAGGGAGTGTAAATTGAATGACAATAGATCCACAAACCTATTATCAATAACAAGGACAATGACATTACCCATCCTGAAATTAAGCAAACTATAACTTGGGGGAACATGTTACCTTGACCACCTTGTCAGTTTTAGACACCAGGAAGCAGCATGTGGCAATAGGGACAGCGTATACAGTAGACAAGTAGTTCTGTTTTCTCACACAGTATTTCACAAATTACACTGATGGTTTAAGTGTGGGTATAGTATGCATGTGCTGTTACCCCAAACATTCTGCTTTCTCAGTCTAAGTAAAAGGGGGCAGTGACTGGCTATAATGGAAGTCCACAGTCACTTGTCTTTATGTTGATAAAGAGCACTGGAGGAAGGGTTATGTATGAGCTCTGTTAGCTGGTGTAACAATAGAAAATTGGCAAATATCATGTGCTGGCAATGTTTTAGATGCAGAATGAATACATCTTTGTTATATTTATAAAACTAAACAGGGTGTAGCATTGTTACATTCAAATTAACTTGCTTATGACAATAAACTTGGGGCAACACAAATTAACTTCCTTATGACAATAAACTTGGGACAACAGCATGGATAGTATATAAACTGGCTTGAGGAAGGAGGGTTGTTATACTGCACCGAGAGTCTGAAAACTTTATGCTGAACCAAATGAGGCAAGGTAGTAGACAGCAGACCAATGCATGTAGGTGATGTGTATTGTGTGCATATTTCTGTGGACGGGGATTATAAACTCTGCCAGCATATTTCTAGTATAGCATATTTAATTTGGTGATTTAACAGTAAAACTAAACAAGGTTTGATTTTTGTTTCATAAATAAACTTAAAGTGAGGTACAGAACAACTTTAAGTAATGGGAATTTTCCTTCAGTAGACACATACGTTTCAAACAGCTAAGTTGGAAATGATGCATGAAGCCTTACTCCTCTCATCTAGTTAGCTATACTTTCTGTATATTTCACAGTGGCTAGTAACACAGGAACATAAAAGCTGTTTCCACATTTTCCAAATCTAGTTCAATGTGTGCGCATGTATCTTTGGGAAGCTATCTAGGGGCTTGCGCAGGTTTGTCCATACTGAGCATGTGCAAGTCTGACTGCCATTTTGTAGTAAACTGTTGAGATGCAAGCATGTATGTATGTAAGGTCTTTCTGTCAATCATTTTGTTTATCTTTTATGATGTTACTATCCATCCTGATGTGTTTATGTGTATTAAAGCATCTAAACAAAATGCCCCACTGGCTTGTCATCCATGTTAGAGATGGACGAGTGAGATGGTGTCAGAAGCAGCATGTCTAAAGGACTTGAAGCCAGGATGGAATCCAAATTCTTCAGAATTGCATAAAATGGATAAAATAAGAGGAAACAACTGCATTTTTGCCAAGCACGTATTTTTTGTATTAATCAAAGATATCCGAGTTATCAGAAGTATATAAAGTGTTTGCATGTTTGTGCAGTATTACAGTAAAGTTATTTCACAGAATTCAGCCATTACAGAGCATACTTCACAAAGTACAGTATTTTGAAGAGTTTATTGTGCATTTGAATGTTATTACAAGCTTACAGAACTGTTTTTTTTGTACATAATTACAAGGGCCATATTTTTAGTGTGTCTGTGCATACTTTGTGGGCATGGTAGATGGAGTT